>NC_056735.1:936644441-936839441 GCF_019279795.1 Protopterus annectens
TCATAGGTGTCCTCATATCCCCACCAACAGTCCCCCATGTGTACAACAGCAACAGGACATATAAATTCAAAGATTATTTTTTTAAATCTGATTAAAGCTAACTGTAGGTGTGCGCGTGTGCCCATCGCTTAGCTATGGGTAATGCAGCTTAAAAGGCTGAAGAGGATAACAAGGAAGATATATGCAAATGAAGCAATATAACAATAGTGTAGGGGCAGAGCACTTGCCTTATGAGCAGGCATTCCTGGTTCAAGTCCCACTGCAGCACATTCCATTATCCATGTTAAATCTGTATATGAACATTTTTTTGCTGTATAACTTAGTAAATAATATTTAAATGTGAACTGGAGTACTGCATTAAATGCACATGTGAAGTGTCAGTGTCATAATGAATAAGGCACTAGTAAGCAGGGTCAAGCACACATAAGCAGTAGTAAGCATATATAAGCACTAGTAAGCATGTTTAAGTGCATTTGCTTGGGGGTAAGCACTGCCTACACAGATTAATCAAAGTAGAAGCTAACTGAGTGTAAGAAACTGTAACCGGAAGTAAGTACTGCTTAGCTCCGCACAAACCCATGCAAACCCGCTTTCAACTACTCTAAAGTGCCTTAACCACTCTGTATCCAACAGCCTGTGTTCTACCCAGCAACAAAATAAACAGCCTCTGCAAGGATTGATCCCAAGACCCTGTATACTACAGTCACAGTAGTTAACCACTAAGCCATCATACTAGTGCATACAATTGAGATTTCAACAAACAAATCCTCACCATAGGAAATCAAACTGAACATGTGAAAGGAATCTATGTACAGTGTGATGTTGTATAACCTGCTACATAACATAAATATGTGAACTGGAGTACTGCAGTAAGGCCAGATGTGAGGTGTTATTGTAATAAAGTGTTCAAGTCCCCAGGACCCCATACAGTGCATGTACACATGAATCACAGATACCAGACACATATATAACATGTAACAAATAATACATCAATGTCAAAAGGAAAGTATAATGCAAACTAAATATTAAGTAATGCTAAACATTGCACAACTCAGCTTAGTTGGGGTAAGCAATGTGTAGGCCGGCTAACTCAATCTGCCCAGTGGTATGCCCCTTTAAGCAATGCCAACATTAGGTAAGCAGGTGTGCCCATAGCTTAGCCTTTTCAAAACCATCCAGTCATGGGAAAGTGTGGGAAAATTAGCGTATTTAAACCCCACAGATGCCAATAATTCCCATACCTGGTTGCAGCTCTCTACTGTAGGCAGAATGGCTGGCGTTGGGGAAGGCACTCAATTTAGAGCGCAGTGCTGGGGCACCCAGGAATCTAGATTCATGGTATGGCTCCTGGTAAAACACCATGAGGAGAGACTACTGCAGGGCCAGTATCAGTGCTCTCAGTATAAAGTGGAGGCCTGGGACAGTCTCGCCCATGACCTTACCAGTGCCACTGGTATCCCCTGGACTGGTGAGCTGGTCAGGCATCACCATGCTGACCTGAAGCAGCAGAGGGGTGATCTCTTGGGCCAGTGGATCCAAGAAGCAAGGCAGATGACCAATGCCCCAGCACTAAGTACCCATTCTACTATGTGGATAATGATTGCCTAGCTTGTGTATACTATGGATAGGTAATGGCTAAATATCACTGTATTTCTCTGACAGCTGCAGATGAGTGAGCTGCGAACCAGCAAGCCCAAGCTGCTAGGCTGTAAAGGCTGCATCGCGAGGCAGGTTAGTAGTATTCCCGCATCTACTGTCATAACAAATAAATATAACAGTTCTGGACTGTGTTGTACCAGTAAAGAAGTGTATTGTGTATGGGATGTACTGAATAAACCAGACAATATGGCAGGAAGACTGTCATATAGGTTGCATGGAAATAAAGGTGTAAGATCTTGTGAATAAAAGTATACCCCTGGAGTGCTTGTGTACATCCTGCTTTCATATGTTGTTGTAGTGTTGCATCATATAAACAGTACTGTTGTATTAAGCAGTGTTCCCACAATGTTGAACTCAGTTAAAATGTGTAGGAAGTTCAGTATAACAATGTTGGAAGTTCCAAGAGGACAGTCATATAGAACAACTGAGGGAGACTTAGACAGAAACCATTGGAATGCTTTGCACCAATTCACTGATCACAGTGTACTGCGATGTCAACTATAATATTTTACCACACACAGCAGGGGTTCGATTCCCGGGAGTGGTAGTAAGTTGTAGGCATAATCATACCACACAACTGTACAGAGTTTGCGAGAATGTTCAGATAGAAAGCTGTATGCATAATTAGACCCAACAACTGTACAGACTTTGCTAGAACATTCAGATAGTACGCTGTAAGCATAATCATAACCATCAACTGTACAGACTGTGGCAGAATGTTCAGGTAGTAAGCTGTATGCATAGTCATACCCCTCAACTGTTCTATCTGTCCAGCATGTCCAGATAACTGGCCCAAATCTGCTGCCCGGTAACCTGCTACCCTGACAAATCAGTGTGATGATCCAAGAAATGTAGGCAGCTTATACTGACATATAATGGATAGTCAGACCTTAACATAAAAAGAGAATGTATATGGAAACAAACCTGTCATTGTAGCATCTCACCCAAAGTGTATGACAGCAATTTTCAATATATGTCACATTAACACCTGCATCCTGTGACGCCTTGACCAGAGTGTGTGCAATAACAGATTGTTAGGTATGTGTATAACAGCAACATGGAATCTGAGACTATGTCTAGAACTTGTCAGGTAGTGTTAAAGATTTTCTCCACAGCTATAACAGGTAAGAGGTGTAGACTGTAGGTACTACACAGGTCATGTATATACTTGTCTACAAGCATATAATCTGGGAGTATGTGTAGAAAGTGTCAGGTAGTGTTAACAATGATGTTCTCAATATGTATAACAGGTAAGAGGTGTAGTCTGTAGGTATAACACAGGTCACGTATATACTTGTCTACAAGCATGGAATCTGGGAGTATGTGTAGAAAGTATCAAGCAGTGTTAACAATGATGTTCTCAACAGGTATAACAGGTAAGAGGTGTAGACTGTAGGTACTACACAGGTCACGTATATACTTGTCTGCAAGCATGGAATCTGGGAGTATGTGTAGAAAGTGTCAGGTAGCGTTAACATAACAGGTAAGAGGTGTAGACTATACGTAAGATACAGTCCATGCATAAACTAATCTACAAACATACCATTGTACAAAGTAAGGACATTAGGTAGTGTAATAATACATGTAAGGGACAGATCACTGCAGTAACTAAGAAAGTTATGAAAACTGCAGAGATATATTAATTGTTAATTGACCTCTCTCTCTCACCCCCTCCATATGTGCAACAATAACCTTATTACACAACTCAATGGGTACATGTACACTCCAAACATTTGTTGGGACATATGCTCTATTGGTTTATAAATATTCACATTTGGTTCTATGCATGTGTCATGTTAAAATACTTCCATAGTGGTGGCCTGTTGCCATCAATGAAATCTGCATGCTGTTGTAATGGCCACTGTTGTCTCATATATGCATGTGTTCTGCTTGATCTGCAACTGTTGTAAACTGGTGTCTTGGGTTAATGGGAATACCTATGCATGCTGTTATAACTAATCCTGAATGCTGTTGACTATGACTAACTGATATCTTTCTTAAAACTGCAACACCATAGCTCATATGTGAAGGCCGGTCCCAGTGGTCCCACCTGTCCCACCTCAGCTGGCCATGCCAACAGGCACCAGCACATCTGGGACCTCCTCCTCCTCCGTTGGCCCTGCACCACCATCAGGTAGAACCGCCACAGGGGATGGGGCTTGGCCACCCCATGGGAGTGGAGGTAGAGAGGTACCTGTCACCCACCGTCAGGTCCTGGCCATGGTGCGTAGGGAGCTCAACAAGGAGATGCGAGACCAGCTACGCCAGCTTGAGGGCCACATGGTACAATTAGAGGGTGAGTCTCCCCCTCCTACCCAGCCCCCAGCATAGCCACCTTTGAGGCCGTGAAAGTGCAGTGGTGACTGCCCATGGGTGGGGACCTCAGTCCCACTGTTTTCATTTGGGGGCTCATGGGCTTGTGACTTCCAAACACCCCTCCCCATCCAAGGTGTTTACCCCCCACATGTGTCATATACCACCTCTGTATGGATCTTGTTTATCTTGTCTTTTAACCTACCCAACCTACCTCCCCAAATATATCTACTACCCCTGCCCAACTTCCCACTCTCACCTGAAAAAGAAAAGAAAGGGCAATCTGTTCCCACAAAAACATCTCGCCCCATACATAGCTATGCATTCCGCACACTTGTCCACTGGACACATGTAATTCAGTCTAATTGGCATCACAACTTATTATTGTTGTCCTCACCCCCACACAGGGGTTTGAGTGTCCAAATCTACCTCCAAATTCAGTGTATATGCACAGCTGTTGCTGTAGAAGAAATGGACAGCTATGGAACTTCCCTTCAGCCTTCCTGCACATCCCTGGCTATTTTCCCTACTGTCTTTCCCTCTTTGTGCCCCTTTTTTCACTACATTCCTATCAACCCCTTTTTCTTTTTGTTTAAAGAAATTAGCATGGGGTTAAGCGGGAGTAAGCACTTTTAAGCAGCAGTAAGCAGCTTTAAGCCTGTTTGCTTGGCAGTAAGTAATGCCTACACTGGTAAAGCAATGTAGAAGCTAACTGAATGTAAGAATCTGTAACTGGAGGTTAGCATTGCTTACCTTCACGCAAACCCACTTACAATTGCTTAAAAGTGCCTTAGTCACTTTGTATCCAACAGCTCTCATCCTGCCCAGCAACAAAATAATCAGCATTCCCAAGTTGCGAACCCCGGACACTATAGGCAAAGTGATTTGCCACTAAGCCATGGCAGATACACATACAGCTGATGTTATCACAAACATATCATCCAGCACAGTCATTCAACAGTATAGGAAATGTATGTAATTATGTAGATTAATATGAGCAACCATTTGTACATTGCTCAAATACAGTATTTCGAGCAGTCTATGTATATAAAAAAAAAGTGCCTGCCCAATCATAATGTGAGAACAGTAGTCTTGCAAAAAACTTAAGAAAATAATACAAAATGGTGCGCATCGAGGGGGCGTGTGAGCATGTTTCATGCTCAGAATGTCAAACCTGGGACGTCAGTTCCACAGAACCGGGAGATGAGGCTGGGCAGGGGTGTGAGCAAACAACTGCTTCTCAAACCCCCGGCAGGATGCTACCAGTGGGACAAACAGTGTCGACCAGCTAAGTCTAATCTTGACACAAAACAGGTCTGTCCCTGGTGGGACGAACCAAAAATTGTGAGTCAAACCATTGTCTACACATGTCTAGAAAGATGAACAAGGCAATGCCATATGTATGTGGACTAAATGGATGAAGAGCCTGAAGAAGCTTGGGTCGAGACAGTATACTGGATGAGTACCTAGATGTGGAGAGAGGGCAGTGTGTGGAGGTGTGGTATGGCTAGGCTAGGAACTGGAGAATGGATGGTTGATGTCTACGTGGAGCTTGGGGGCAGGGGAAGGAACCATGGGTATGAAATTATGGAAGATATATGCAAATGAATCAGCAGAGCAATAGTGTAGTGGGCAGAACATTCACCTAATAAGCAGGCATTCCTGGTTCGAGTCCCACTGCAGCACAGTCTATTTTACATGGCAAACCATGTTATAACCAATTTTGTTGTTGCAAAACCCACTAAATAACACATATATATGAAGTAGAGTACTGCAGGAAATGCACATGTGAAGTATCAGTGTCATAATGAATAAGGCACTAGTAAGCAGGACTTAGTAATTATTAATAAGAGGGCTGGCCTATTTTGCTGGTTGGGGGGATGTCAGTACATGTAAGACTTGTGTTGCTTGAGCCCCCTCACCCCCATTAATGGTGCCTGTGTTCATATATGTCTTTATGTTCTCTATTATTTCTCTCTCTCTCTCTCTATATATATATATATATATGTATATACATATTTATATATAGATCTGCCCAGCAACAAAATAAACAGCCTCTGCAAGACTTGAACCCAGGACCCTGCACACCATACACAAAGTAATTTACCATTAAGCCATGACAAATATATATGGATTTAAGTATCTTTGCTTTTTTTTCACTTGGAATAGCTTCTGTAGCTTACCCTGAACTAGCTTGAACTGTTTTTTAACTGTTTGCTGCATTATTTTAAAATCTGCACTTAAAGTTACATTTTAGTCGAATTTGATCAAAGGTTTGTTTGTTTGTTTGTTTAATTTAACTGTTGATGCTGCCCACTAAAGGGTGCTAGCCTGTGTAACTGATTTATCACTGTTTCTGCATTTACTGTGTGTTTCTATCAAAAAAACAAAAAAACAAAAAAATAATCCTTGTTTTCCCGCCTCTCCTCGGCTAGTTTAGACCAGTTTACAGGCATTGCTGTATTCTGGGCTGTGGTGTAGTTCCTGTGTTGTCCATTACCTTACTTGGATAGAAGGAAGTTTCTTTGCTCACCAGTGGGAGTGGGGAGCCTTGAGCAGCCTACCTGTCCCTGTAGGAAGTGACCTCAGCACAAGAAGCTGTAGTAATTGGTTGTTTTGGACCATTTCTAGCTCTTTTGTAGTTCACTGTTTAAAATCCGTCTCTGGGCGTTTTTTTCTGGCTATACTGCTCAGACAAGCTCCTCGTGGTCCTGCAGAGTGGTCCTAGCAGGAGGGAACTCAGAAAAGTGACTACTTTCTGGATTTAAGTATCTTTGATTTTTTTTCACTTGGAATAGCTTCTGTAGCTTACCCTGAACTAGCTTGAACTGTGTTTTAACTGTTTGCTGCATTATTTTAAAATCTGCACTTGAAGTTACATTTTAGTTGAATTTTATCGAAAGTTTGTTTGTTTGTTTGTTTAATTTAACTGTTGAGGCTGCCCACTAAAGTGTGCTAGCCTGTGTAACTGATTTATCACTGTTTCTGCATTTTCTGTGTGTTTCTATCAAAAACAAAAACAAAAATAATCCTTGTTTTCCGCCTCCTCGACTAGTTTAGACCAGTTTACAGGCATTGCTGTATTCTGGGCTGTGGTGTAGTTCCTGTGTTGTCCATTACCTTACTTGGATAGAAGGAAGTTTCTTTGTTCACCAGTGGGAGTGGGGAGCCTTGAGCAGCCTACCTGTCCCTGTAGGAAGTGACCACAGCACAAGAAGCTGTAGTAATTGGTTGTTTTGGACCATTTCTAGCTCTTTTGTAGTTCACTGTTTAAAATCCGCCTCTGGGCGTTTTTTTCTGGCTATACTGCTCAGACAAGCTCCTCGTGGTCCTGCAGAGTGGTCCTAGCAGCAGGGAACTCAGAAAAGTGACTACTTTCTGGATTTAAGTATCTTTGCTTTTTTTCACTTGGAATAGCTTCTGTAGCTTATCCTGAACTAGCTTGAACTGTTTTTTAACTGTTTGCTGCATTATTTTAAAATCTGCACTTAAAGTTACATTTTAGTCGAATTTGATCAAAAGTTTGTTTGTTTGTTTGTTTAATTTAACTGTTGAGGCTGCCCACTAAAGCGTGCTAGCCTGTGTAACTGATTTATCACTGTTTCTGCATTTACTGTGTGTTTCTATCAAAAAAACAAAAAAACAAAAAAATAATCCTTGTTTTCCCGCCTCTCCTCGACTAGTTTAGACCAGTTTACAGGCATTGCTGTATTCTGGGCTGTGGTGTAGTTCCTGTGTTGTCCATTACCTTACTTGGATAGAAGGAAGTTTCTTTGCTCACCAGTGGGAGTGGGGAGCCTTGAGCAGCCTACCTGTCCCTGTAGGAAGTGACCTCAGCACAAGAAGCTGTAGTAATTGGTTGTTTTGGACCATTTCTAGCTCTTTTGTAGTTCACTGTTTAAAATCCGCATTTGCGGCTTTATGCGGTTGTGCGCATAGCGCAGCTGGTTAAACAAGGTTAAACTTCTTCTGGCTCCAGGTCTGCTCTTCAAATTTTCCCTTAAGGAAGCTCTACTCTTAGTATAATCAGACTACTCACTATATTATAAGCCTAGTACTTGTTCTCAATACTTCTCTACTAAGTAAGCACTCGTACTAAGTAAAGCACTACATCTACTTACCACCCCTGTGAATATCCACTTCCCTTAAAGGTACAGCACTCCCTTATACTGTTCTAGCATGTCGGTGGTAGATTACTGGCGTCCTCTCCAGTTCAGCTGGTCAATCTGGGTATCTTGAGACAATGCTACAATTGTCTCATGTACACAGACAACCCTCTCCTCCTCCCAACAAACACAAATACATGTGAGAGATGCAACTATATAGCCAAACTGGAGGCTGAACTCTCTCAACTCAGGGCTGGCATGACCAGACAGGAGGAAATGGTAACCACACACACAACAATCCCAGTCCCACATAGACCTACCACAACTGCAAACCAAACACATAAAAACACAAAGACATACTCGGAGGCTCTAATAAAAAACTTACCAAAACAACAGAGGCTCCCAAAGCAGACATCCAAAAATCCACCACCTCAAAACAAAACACATGCAACACATACTTCAATAAATCAGTGTGTCAACCAATCACAGCCCTTAAGGCCAAACACCTTGCCTGATACACTAGTAATAGGTGACTCTATAGTCAGACACACTGATGCCCCGCTGACCAGGCTGAACAAGGAGAGGGTGACTGTGAGCTGTCTATCGGGAGCTAGGATCCGCCACATAACGCACGCACTCAAGTCACTCCAAAGCAAGTACAAATATGACTCCGTCATTGTCCATGCTGGTGTGAATGACCTGAGACGTACCTCCCTGGACTACATGAAAAGAGACATAGAGGAGCTCTCCGATTATGTAGCCCAGTCTGGTATGACCCTGACCCTGAGCAGCATCTTGCCCTCACCAAGAATGATACCACAATACAAAGACAAGAGGATCAGCTTTAACAATTGGCTCAAGTACTGGTGTCATTCTAAGGGGATCCAATGTCTGTCTGCCTGGGATGACATGTTGGACAAGCCACGCTGCTTCGCAAGGGATGGCTTACACCTGTCACCACTGGGCTTCCGGATATTGGCTAAGGCTCTTGCCACCCCCATAGTGCCTTTTTTAGGCAAGGCTCAAAAGACAAACCCACCTCCTTAGAAAACAAAAATGGAAAAAACTAAGGGTAATGCTGCTTAACGTCAGAAGTCTAAATCTCAAGATGCAGGCACTTGATGCACTCCTCAGCATGGAGAACATCGACGTCTGTGCAGTAACTGAAACCTGGTTCAAGGCTCCTGAGAGCACCCCAGTGCTACCAGGCTATACCTCGTATCATGCTTTTCGCCCCCAAAACCCGGCCGAACCACAAGGAGGGGAGTGTCCATATTCATCAAGGACACCCACACCTCCAGGTTAGTAGCAACACATGAAGCATCAGAGACCATACAGGTGCAACTAACCATAGGCAAAACTGCTATACAACTGGTAGCATGTTACAGACCACCCTCCCAATCTCAAGAACCCCACTCAGCCTTCCTGAAGACATTGGAGGATATGAATGTATCACAAAATACCATCATACTGGGAGACTTCAACTACCCAAGCATAGATTGGGTACATTATTCTAGCCCTAATACCCTAGCCCAAAGGTTCCTGGAATTCATAAATTCAAATGCACTGGAACAACTAGTCACCTCTCCCACTAGGGAGATAATATACTAGACCTGATCATCACAAACATGGGGACAAAATGCTCCACACTGGAAGTATACCCTCACTAGTGAGATCTGACCACAAACTAATCACCCTGGATATACATATCCCACCTCCACCCCCAGCACAAAAGACCACAGTGAAAAACTTCTCAAAAGCAGACTTCACTCTTCTTAAGACTGAGATGGTATCCTTTAAGCCCACTGTGCCAGTGGATACCACATCCCACAATGCCGAATCCTTCACAAATGCTTTCTATGGACATCTCCAAGAATGCATGGATCATGCAATCCCAAATAAATCCAAGTCCCTCTCCACCAAAGGTAAGCATCCTGTCTGGTGGACCTCAGCCATAAACAAATTGTATAACCAAAGAAGGAAGCTACTGCACGTCAGAGCAAAATCCCATGAAGGAAAGACATCTCTGATCAACATTAGCAGAAAACTACGTTCTCTCATAAAAACATCCAAGGCCAACTTTGAGAGAAAAATCGCTAAGGACACTAAAGATAACCACAAAGCCTTCTTCAGCTATGTTAGAAACCTGGGCGGAAACCCTCAGATATGCTCAGAGTTGGTTCAAAACAACAAAAAATACACTGAACCCACAGATATTGCCAACATTCTGGCTGACAGGTTCAGTGCAAATTTCTCCCCTCCCTCACCCCCAAAAGAAGAAATACTTATCCCAGCTGAATGTAATCTCCTTGTCATCTCAGATGTCCAAGTGAGAACTGCCCTAAACAAAGCAAAAAACACAGCATCAATGGGACCTGACGGTATCCCGGGTTGCGTGTTACGTGAACTCCAAGAGGAGCTAAACCCACACATAAAAATGCTATTTAACCTTAGCCTTACTTCGAGATATGTACCTGAACACTGGCATACAGCAACAGTGGTCCCACTCCACAAGGGGGGTGCCTCTACAGACCCTGGAAACTACCGCCCCATAAGCTTAACCAGCCTGGTCTGCAAAGCTATGGAAAGAATCATTATGGAACTCATAAACAGAGACATAGGGGACCTACAGACACTTGACCCCACCCAGTTCAGCTTTGTAAAGGGCAGATCCTGCCTTTTAAACCTGGTTGACTTTTTCGAAACAGTCACTAGAGCCATTGATGAGGGCAAAGCAGTCCATACAGCACACCTGGACTTGGCTAAGGCCTTCGACACAAAACCCCACTCAGGCATCATAGATAAGCTCAACAGCTTAAAAGTAAACCCTTATGTCACTAGATGGGTTGCAAACTGGCTAAAGGACAGAACCCATAAAGTTAAAATCACTGGAGCAATGTCAGACTCAAAGCCAGTCACAAGTGGTGTCCCACAGGGATCTGTCCTGGGACCCCTCTTGTTCGGCATTTATTTCTCAGATGTTAAAGCAAACATGGGAGGGCTGTGGCTGACAAAGTTCGCTGATGACTGCAAACTAGGCACCATAGTCGATACACCAGCAGACACACACATCCTACAAAAAGGCCTCACAGAAACGGACAACTGGTGCCGGAGTCACGGCCTTAAACTAAATGCCAAAAATGTATAGTCATCCCCTTTGGGAAAAACAAAGTACCCACAAATTATCACATAGACAGCAACCCACTGAGTATGGAAAAAGTAATCAGAGACCTAGGGACCCAAGTCGACAGTGACCTCTCATTTGACACCCACGTTGCCAAAGTGGTTAGAAAAACATTCTACCTTGCACACCTCATCATGAAGGGATTCACATCCAGATCCAAGGATGTCATTGTACCCCTATATTCCTCCCTCATCAGACCCATGATTGAGTACAATGCCCCATTTGTATGTACCTCACCCGGCATTTGCAACAGCTGGAGAGACCACAAAAGTACCTCACCAAGAGGATCAAGGGTCTCCAACATATGTCTTATTCTGCCAGACTAAAGAAACTTCAGCTCTATTCAGTAGCATACCGCCTGCTCAGAGGTGATCTCTGCCTGACGTACAAGGCCATGTCCAATCAGGATCTGATGGACATGCTCCACCTCAAAAAATCCAAATCCATCAGGACCACAAGAGCTAAAGACTTAAACCTCGGCACAAGTATGAATAGGACATGCTGGAGGGATAGATTCATAACCCAGAGGCTTCCCATGCTTTGGAACAAGATCCCAGTTCGTATTAGGCAGAGCCCCTCACTGACTCTCTTCAAGAGAAATCTTGATGAGTGGATGGGAGATCGTAAGTTTACCCCAGGGGTCACATGTGTGTCACTGCTAGACAGGGGCACAGTAAACTAATTCCATTATATATGGGGACCTTCATTGTGTCACTACTAGACAGAGGCACAGTATTCTAAATTTATTCTGTACATTTTTTGTACCATTTCATGGGGTGGCAAAAGCCACAGCACTATGGCTAGGCTTACAAATGCCCCAGGGCAGATAGCCTAGTACTATACTATGAAACTATGAAACTATATATAAATTGGATGTTTTCAGAAACGTAATATCCAGCCCAGGCATGCAACAGAACAGAGAATGTATACCAACATCTAGATGTATGTGTGTGTGTAAATATATTAATATCTAAACAGATACAACATATCTATATATGTATATATATATATATATATATATATATATATATATATATATATATGTGTGTGTGTATATTTAGAAATATTTACATATATATACATATATATGAACATATATATATGCAAATGCCTACATCGACACATATATAACCACCTATATGTCTACATATACACAGTAAGGTACATATATGTACGCAGATATATAGCTATGTAGGTATATACGGACATAGTCATACATATGGAAGCTTATATATATATATATATATATATATATATATATATTAGGTATATGTGACCATACATCTGTAGATAGCAATGGTAGATTAACAAAAACAGATATGTCCACATGCACCGTTAATGGGGTTGAGAGGCCCTAAACAATATATGTCTTGTACGAATAGGCATACCCCCCCCAGCCAAACACGTCTGGCCTGCAATAAACTAAAAAGTGCTGCAGATCCCATTACTCCAAATGCAGTATAGCAACACTTACATTCTGTAGTCAGGTCAGGCACATCCCCCTCCTGTGTGTGCCCTGTTTCCACAGTGTATGTTGTTAGAGGTAAATCCCCAATCCATCTGAGATGCTGTTTGCCAAACAACAGATCTAGTTCCTGCTCACAGTGAATGAAAAGGGACAACACCAACATGATCTTCCTAGACATTGGAGTATGTTTCCATGCAATTGGCTATGGGAATGTTACCACAGCTGTTCCACATGCAATCAGCTAGGGGAGGCCTGCAATTCGTGCAGAAGCCATCAGCTGATCATGAGCATCACTTAAAACACACATGCTGCTGCCTAAGCAAAGCAGGTGTAGGTCTACATATCCACCAGAGAGGGAGTGGGAGAGGCAGACAGAGGCAAAGACAAGTCAGGGAGGGGTGAGAGAGTAAAACCTAAGCATATTTGTGTCACACACCTACCAGCAGAGGGTATCAAACCTCTGACGACTATGTTGTGCTATTACAGGTCTATACAGTTATTGGATGCACCACATGGGTTACCTGCTGTGGAGCCCTCAGAACATATATGTGATGGTGTGTGACATCTGCAACAGGGATAAGGTAGCTATACGGTAGGTGACGTACATGGGCCTGTCATCATGAACAGGTGCCAGCGTCAACACAGCCACACTCTCACAGGGACACACACATTGACACACTTGGCAGGGCCAGGAGTACAACTCATCAGTAGTGGGATTGCCACAACACATCACTGTGCAGGAATCACATGCACCACATGGGTCATACGGAGGTTGTATGGACAAAGGGTATGAGGAGGTGTCTGACATCACTCAGCATGCTTTCGTATGCCAATGGGGGTTGTATTGAGTGTGTATGTGAACATACGCACCATACAACACACACACAAACACACAGGGTGCCAGTACTGACATGCATGGGTGCATGTCTGCACGGGTGTGTGGTAGTCGACTGTGCCAGGTGGCTATACAAGGCTAGGCAATGGGTATACCTTGGCATCAGGCCACATGACAATGATCTGCATTGTGGCTCAGGGCTGTAGTTTCTGCATTTGCCCACACAGGTGGGTATTGTATCCCCCATTCAGTCACTTAGGTGACTATTGTGTGTGGCCAATGCTGTGCATCACTTGCCATGTATGTGTTCCTTAGTCCATGACATGGATGGTGTCTGGGATGTGCACACCTCCCACATGAATGTACAATGACATGTGGAATTGTACCTGGAGTGTCTGGCCCATGTTGTGAACACAGATTGTCATCAGATGTGCCAGTCTTGCCCACCTGTGGTGAGAACTGGTAATGAGCAGCAGGTTTACCCTGCACCTAAATTGACAGCATACTAACAGCATTCCCTGGTGTCAGTGGCATCTGTCCATACAGGGCATGTTGTCAGGCATGGTATGTCCTTTGTGGGTCACATGTGATGGCACCACAGGTGTTGCTGGTGTCCATTGGGGAGCATGGGGGAGGTGCACTGTCTGCATGTACGTGCATATTAGCAAGATGGACAGGGTGCCATGCCCTCTGTAGCCCACTATCATTCCATAGTTACTATCAGTGGCCAGTGTGCAGTGTACTACCCACATATTGGCTGTTGCCTAGGCATGTATGTGTGTATTTATGAGACATGGGTTGAGAGTGTGCTCTGGGTAATACTGGGGATGCTAACTGTGATTGCTTGGCCTTGATGTCACATGTATGGGTATGCCTTTGCACCCCAGCCTCTCAGCTCTTTCACATCTGTTATCCCTGTTTGGTGGACATTGTTTTATATAGTAGGGCCACCCTATAAGAAATATGCAAAACACACTCCACATTGGCCACAGGTTACACACACACACCTGTCATGTCTGGGAGTAGAACCCCTACCTAATTAGTTTATTACACTACAGCACTACGCAGTTATAGTAAGCAGCACAGAGATTACTGGAGTACTCCTTCCCCAAAGGTGTATTTCACAATGAATGACATCAGCAGGATTGCCAAAGTAGGCCATTTGAAATGTACTGCATGTGACTAAGCCTAAAGTGCATTTCTCCCTACACAGACAGTGACACACACACAAAACATCCACAACCAACATGCGTGGGTATGGAACCCCTAACAGAGGTCTATATCACACTACAGCATGGAGCTGTTATAGGATGCACCACAGGGATGACTGGGAAACCCCTTCCCCAAAAGTGTATTTCACAATGAATGACATCAGCAGGATTGCCAAAGTAGGCCATTTGACATGTACTGCGTGTGACTAGCCTAAAATGTATTGTTCCCTACATAGACAGTGACACACATACAAAACATCCACAACTGACATGTGTGGGTATAGAACCCCTAATAGAGATCTATATCACACTACAGCATGGCACTTAGAATGCATCATAGGGATTACTGGGAAACTCTTTCCCCAAAGGTGTATTTCACAATGAATGACATCAGCAGGATTGTCAAAGTAGACCATTTGACATGTACTGCATGTGACTAGTCTAAAATGCATTGCTACCTACACAGACATTGTAACACACACAAAACTTCCACAACTGCTATGAGTGGGGATGGAACCCTAACACAGTTCTAAATCACACTACAGTAGTATGCAGTTATGGCATCACTATGGAGATTATTGGGCTGCAACCTTCCCAGAGGTGTATATCTAGGTGGGTGACATCAGCAGCCTTGCCAAAGTTGAGGATATGAATTGTAGGGAGTGTGAGTACCCTAAAAAGCATTGCACACTACACAGACAGAGACAAACAAACACACACTTGCCATGCCTGGGATTAGAACAACTGCCTAACTACTTTATCACACTACAGCAATACACAGTTACAGGGCATGCTATGGAGATTGCTGGGCTACAGCCTTCCCAGAGGTGTATTTCTAGGTGGATGACATCAGCAGCCTTGCCAAAGTTGAGTATATGACTTGTAGGCAGTATGAGTACCCTAAAAAGCATTGTTCTCTACACAGACAGAGTCAGACACACACACATACACACACACACACACACACACACACACACACACACACACACACACACACACACACACACTTGCCATGTCTGGGATTAGAACACCTATCTTACTACTTTAGCATACTACAGCAGTACGCAGTTACAGAATGTACTGTGGAGATTACTGGGCTGCAACCTTCCCAGAGGTGTATTTCTAGGTGGATGACATCAACAGCCTTGCCAATTTTGAGTATATAACTTGTAGGCAGTGTGAGTACCCTAAAAAGCATTGCTGTTTACACAAATAGACAGACACACACTTGCCCTGTCTGGGATTAGAACACCTACCTATCTACTTTAGCACTTGACAGCAGTACGCAGTTACAGGATGCACTACAGAGTTTACTGGGCTATAACCTTCCCAGAGGTGTATTTCTAGGTGGGTGACATCAGCAGCCTTGCCAAAGTTCAGTATATGAATTGTAGGGAATGGAAGTACCCTAAAAAGCATTGCTCTCTACACAGTCAGACACACACACACAAACACACAAACAGACACACACACTCGCCAAGTCTAAGGTTAGAACTCCTACCTAACTAGTTTATCACACTAGAGCAGTACGCAGTTATGGGATGCACCACGGAGATTACTGGGCTACAACTCTCCCAAAGGTGTATTTCACATTGGATGACCTCAGCAGGCTTGTCATAGTAGGGCTTTGGGGAGGGCTGTGTGTGTGCATGGGCCATAACTCATTCATCTAGGGGTTGACACGCCACATGCGGGCACACACGGGGTCATATTTCACAGGTACGGTTATAAAGCTGCTAGATGATTACTTCCTTGTACAGTCATGTTACACAGCTGGCACATGCACCACATAGTCTATAATGCTGACAGATACTGGTGGCTAGTATCTGCAGTGAGTGACATCTGTACCTCATGTGTTTGGGGTCATTTGATTGTGTGCTCGGTGGGACAGGCCTGGATGGCTCCTTGTCACAGTCACCCTCTTCCACACATCTATGTACGTCTACCTTTGGCTTATTATAGTGTGTTGACATACATGTCTGTATTCCTATCCACTGTGTGTGCAAGGCATGAGTGGTGCATATTGATGAGTGTCTGCACTAACAACTGCAACTGCCAGATATGTCTGGTCCACTGGTGTTTGCAGACATGGCCTTCATGTGTTTAAGTATGTGAGCATGCCCAGTATGACCTTTCAGTATGTTGTTGACTGACATTGCCTTAATTTCTCTGTGTGTGTGAGCATGCCCAGTATGGCTGTCTGTATTGAATGTATGGATTGTGTCCAGGTAGTTTGTGCTGCAGTGCTGACTGACCTTTGTGTTGTACACCAACAGGTAGCATGCTGTCTCTGCAAGGTATCCATCAATCATTTGGCTTTGACTGTTACTACATTTCTGCATAGTGGGGGGGGGCATACCTGACTGTTTCGACATTTCTACACAGGGTTTGGGGGGGATACCTGACCGTTATTACATTATTATGTAGAATGTGGGGGGAACATGTGACACTTGTACACATTTGCTATGACTGTATTGGTATGTCAGGTACTCCATTTCATTCTGTATTGCATGCTGACTAGATGCATACCAGTGTACTACAGATAATGGCTTTGATTGCCCTACATATTATTGTCTGACTTCCTACCCTTCAGAACTAGCATCCCACTGCCTGCCCTGCTGTGGTCTATCTATGTAGGCCTGAGGGAAGGTTACCCATAGCCATCATTCAGGGGCCATGGCACAGGCTCTGTCTGAGTTTGTCTACACCTGTCCTGCTGGCTGAGACTGTTGTTGGGTATGTGAACCGTCCTGACTGGCATGTGTGAGTCATATGGACACACATGTCGCTGAGCACATTTCCTGTAGTGGGTTTTGTCACTCAGTGTAGTACTGGCTACTATGGTGACCCCAGTATGTATTACAGATGTCATGGTGCCACTATGGGTGTCTACTGTCTGCTGCCATAATATTCAGCCACCCAATTCCCTTGCACGCTCACATCCATACCATAGCTACAGGTAGTGACACATTTTACTCCATTTGGCAATTGGTAGGTTGATTGACTTACCTTGAGGGTGTGCCAGACTTGCGGATGGTTCTGGATGGCTGCCTATGTCAGATGCACATAGTACACTCCCTATACATGGTTGAGCACAGGTAGTGCCATGTTTGGCATCCCTTTTACTGTATGTGCGAAGTCAGAGAGAGGTGTCATTCCCTGGGTCCTTACTGTGTCAGTGGATGTGCTATGTGTTGTCTCTTTGCTGCAACCATGGCATACTGGGCATGCCTCCATCTGTCTACTGGGACAGGCGAAGGTTGTTCTTCCTCCGGGTCACTCTGTGCCTGTGTAGGCCTTGGCATTGGTAGGGGCTGTGTGGCCCTGCTCCATGCTGTTCCTGCTGCAGCTGTTTCCATAGGATCATATTGTGTAGCATAGCACATACCATAACAATTTGGGTACATATAGCTGGTGAATACTGCAAGGCTCCACCTGATGCATCCAGACACCAGAACCGTGACCTGAGCATCCCAAACACACTCTCTATTATATGACTGGCCTGTGCGTGTGCCTCATTATGGTGTTGTTCAGGTGTGAGTGCATTTCTGATGGGTGTCATCAGCCATGGCTCCAGTGTGTACCCAGCATCCCCCACTAGGTGACCGTAGGGGATGTCCCCATTGGCAAATCTCTGGATTGTGAATTCACCTCATTTGCATGGATTTCACCTGCAAATGGGGTGATTTGCATACAAGGGCTTAGTCCGTGCAAGATTAGTGCAGGAGTGCTCGTGCACGCCCCTGCAGGCTGTTCCTGGATTGCACAGCAGACATATTGCCTGCTTGAGCTCCTGCACTGATCTTGCCCTCCGTGGAAGCTTTTGAGAATCCGGGTCACTCTCTCTCTCTCTATATATATATATATATATATATATATATATATGTATATGGTTCCCCTTCATAATGTCCTAGCCCAGTCCATCGACTCTAAAAACAGCGAGATGAAAACTTCAGGACTGTAGAAGCATGAAAAGTCCCGGAACATCATCTTTCCTCTCTGGGAAAGTAACCACTTGGCCACCATTGCAAATTTTGCCCTTTTTCTGCTGTAGTGTGATCTTGGAGTTAGTATATTTAAGTAGGGAGGGTGTGGGAGGCGATGGTTGTAATTTGTTATGGATGTGATTTTTTCATTGGTGGCCAAGTGCTTACTTTCCCGGAAAGGAAAGATGATGTTCCAGGACTTTGTGCTTCTGCCATTACAAAGTTTTCATTTCACCATTTTCAGAGATGAAGCACTAGGCTGTGATGTTATGGTGAACCATATATATATATATATATATATATATATATATATATATATATATATATATATATATATATATGCTACAACTGACACTGATAAATAGTGTGATAAAAATGCTTATCTGACCTAAGTGTAGATGCTTTTTGTTTTCATCCTTTTTAGTCCCTTCTGCCTACCTGCCTGCCTGACATCCGTCCTCCTTGTGATCCACTGGGCCATTCATTTCTCACAGGATGAGAGCCACTCCTGGTCCAGGCATTCCCTGTGAGGTAAGAGTCGATCACTTTAGGCAATCATTCCAGTCACCAGCAGGACCTATGGCCTTAGCTCTACCCCTTGTTGACTGATGTGAGCACTCATGTCACCACAAAAGGCTCTGCTATATCTTACCCTAACATGTGCATGCTTGCTTCCAAACACATTTAACAGATATCACTGGCTTGTGAGAACCATGTACTCTTCTCTGGTCCTAGCCAAATTCAGTACTTGGCAAGCTTCCAGTTGCATTAGGGTGAGTGGCCATCCAGAACAAAAATACCCTTTCACTGGGATTTGGGAGATCTGGTCACTAACTTCCATCCTCACCACCTTGCTCTTTCATCATTAGAGAGAGTAAATGAGCTAGCGTTGTTTGAGTCATAATCGGGGCATTATCTATCTTCTTCATATGACCCAGGCTTATCCCATCCTCGGTTAAGAAAGCTCAAACTCAATCTGTTAAGAAAGAAAAAAAAAACAAATAAGTACACCGAAGATTAAAAATCCTTACAACCCCACCACCACAAGAAAACAGTTAAAAATATATTTGAAAAAATAGGAAAATCTATGGAAGATAGTGAAAGCCAGCAAGGATAACACTGAGTAAAACTGAGTTAAAAGGGAATATAATTTTTGAATGAGAAGAGGAAACAAAAGACAATGTGAAGAATAAAGAATCAAACAGAGAGATGTAAAGAATAAAAAATAATTTAGATATGAGAGAGAAATGTGCAGAGAAAGTAGTGAAGATATAAAGAAACCATAAAAGTGGTGAAAGGACTGATAAGAGAAAAGAAAACAGAAATAAAAGAGGGGCTAGTGGAAGACATAAAAAGGAAGCAATAGTTTCAACCATGTTATACTTGGGACAGTGTTATTTTTATTTATTCTTTTAATTGTTTATTGATTTGTTATCCAGATAAATCCACAAGGCAAAAGCCTGTATTCAAAGGTGACCCAAGAACACTTTTTGGTTTAAGTGACTTGCTCAGAGTTGCACGGGAAGCAAACAGAGACTGAGTAAATCAATCACTTGGACTACAGGATGAGGCTTGTTATCAGCTTATAGTATTAAGCATCTGTGCTAAACTCCCATACCAGATTCACTAGTTATTGGGAGAGAGAGGCATGAATTGAAGGAACAAAGTCAAACCCTGGTCAATGGACTTGGGAACCAACTTTGTAATTCATGATTTATGTGAATTATCTGACATTAACCATCAGTACTTCATTCTACACACCATCTTGAATGATTTGCTTGACAGTAGTATGATAAGGAAAACATCTTTTTTCAGACAACAGATACAGTGTGAAGAGAGGGAAGGTTTAAGACATTCTAGATATATTTAAAAGTTCCCAGGATAAAAGATAGTGGAGGAATAAAATAAACAATTTCAAATCATTATTAAAGAAATAGTGCATACATGGTGTGACTTGTCTAATTAGAAGGCTGGGAGAAAAGTGGAAAGACAAAGCAGTGACTGCAAAGATAGGTTGGAATTGAATGGGGGTAGGACAAATGTGCTGAATCTAAGCAGACAACAGGAAGAGAAACACAGGTCATGCATGATAAGAAGATGAACAAAGGACACATTTAAATAACAGAACAGATAATGATAGCATCAGAATCCAGAAAAGAAGGATTGTCAAGTTAAAACAATACTAATAAATGCTAGAAGTCTAAATAATAAAATAAAGATTAAAATGCTACTCAAAGAAAGGAAATAAGGTATAATAGCTGTTATATAAATATAGGAAGGGGAATTAGGATAATTTGAAATACAATGATTTAAGAAATTTATATGTAATGAATGTATTTAAGAAAATGACTTAAAAAAATAAAAAGGGAAATGTCTTGATGCTGTGGTAGTAAAAGAATCCGGTAACAAAAGAATTATGGTCAAGGATGGAAAATAAATCAGTATACATGGTTAATAATCGAGATAGTACAGTAAAACAGGAGAAAGGATAGCTCTCTGTATATGAGAAGGGATGAACTCAACATAACTGGAAGGTAAAGGCAGAAAGAAGGCAACGCAGGTCCCACTGTATAACTTAGTTGGTAACGCTATCTGCACTGCAGTTGTTTAGAGAACATCCTTGATGGAAAAAAAAAAGTCAAGAAAATTGCAGTTAGGATGGCAGAGAAAGAGGGTTTGATGCTGGTACAGTTTTGTTTGTCAGACGTAAACTGGAGCATTTGGCTGCAGCTACATTATTTTTGTGTCTGTTTTGCCTAGCCAAGGCCTGGCTGAGCTCCTACCACTGGACACTGAAAAGAATGAGTGGAAGGTAGATGCAAGTTGATTTACTACATACATATTCCTGTATTCTACCAGCTCAAGGTTTCAGGTCTATAACTGGTGTAAAATAAATGTAAAGCAAACAAGGTGGTGGCCTGACCATGAGGAGGTTTTGTCACTAAGTCAGAGGTAGAAAAAACAGATCATGTCTAAAATTATGGGTAGCAGAGGTAATTACATGAGGGAAGTCATCCCCTGAGTACAGAGGAACTCTTGAGCTACAGCCATGGACTCAATGTCTACCCACATAATGAAGTCACCTAATACTATCCCAGTGTGGAAGTCCATGAACTCCTGAAAGAATGTCCTCTAAGTACTGGCAAAACTGTAAATGAGGAAGAACTCAGAGCTTGCCCAAGTTTACATAACATACTCAAAAGATTTGGTAACACTAGTCTTTACTTTGCTGAGATGCAGAGAGAGTGACAGCAAATCACTACTCCACTTCCGGTCATGTCCAGTCTTGGATGCCGAATTACAGAAAACACAGGGGCACAGAAGCTACCAGATAAAGACCAACATTTTTTCCAGCCATATTTCTGTAATGAAAGCAAGTCCAATAGTATGGAACAGATTTGACATAATTCCAGGCTTGCAAATGGACCTTGCATAGGAACCATTGTTTGCCAGGTCCCAGATATCTAAAACTGGTAAATCCAGCTAGCTAGTTGGGGATATCCTACAAATTAGTTATTCAATTTATAAATGTGTGCAGTGCATGGTCACCCTTGCAGGCATCATACCCAAGAGTTCATGAAACCCATACACAAAGTCTGTCTTTGGCCCCTCCCCATGGTACTTTAAAATATGGTACTTTGAACAAGATTGAAAAAAGGTCTAGACTTCTGAAATGGCTGCACATTGAATAACAGCTTAATTCTAGCTCTCCCAGTGTGAAAACAGAAACATAGCAGAGAAAGGAAGTGGACCTAGATTTCTGGGTAAATTTCAGTAATTGGTTAGTAAGTGCACTGCCTGGATGCCAGGAAAAAAAGAAATACCGAGGACCTGAAGGAAAATCAGCTACAAAAGGTGACGAAAATACACTGACTGGGAAAAGTACTGTAGCTGTTCACCAAAAAGCACTGCAAGCTCCAGACATGGCTTCCAGTAACCTAGAGGAAGTGTAAGGCAACTGCACACAGACCTAGATGATAGGTAGATGAAAACTTATTTTCCCTCATGCATAAATGCATAAAATTTGTGCCTGCAAAAAGAAGGGATGTAGCAAAAATTTTAACTGAGTTAAAATTATACACGTGAAAATTAAACTTTAAAGTCATGTTTAAGGACCATGAAAATGAACCCACTAGTAATGTTGCTTTATTTAAAAAGAAAAGCTGCTTTAATCCACTCCTGCATCCTACTATTAACATCTATGAGCAGGTTTGCACTCAGGAGATTTTTGAATGTTTCCACACCCATAGGAGAAGGTACTACAACCTGACCCCTGATGAAACAAGGTTACTGAACCAGCCGAAGGCTAACAATAAATTAAGGTTTATGAAACCAGATAAAGGGGGTGGTATGGTTATTGTAGAGAGGACTGATTATATTAATCAAATATTCACTGCCTTGTAATGTGAGGAAAAATACGAAGTTGGGTCATGAAACGAGGTGAATATACCTTACAGGAAGATTCAACTTCTATTAGACGATTCTTTTTTTCAAGGCAGTATTAATGAGGGCATCTTTAATTTTTTTAAGTATTGAACGTTTTACCATCCCAACCATATTCGGAATCCTGAAGGTTCATAAGAGTATTGAACATCCACCTTATAGACTCATTGTTACCTCCCATAATAGTGTTACCTATCCATTCGGGATGTTTGTGGATATGTTGGTCAGAAATTCTATGATGGAAATTGACAACATATTAAAATACTCGTAGGACTTCCTTTCCAGGATCAAAGCAGATTATTATTCTGACTTGGTTTGTTTTTCTACGATAGATGTCGTGGATCTTTTTACATCTATCCCCAATCAGGAATGGCTGGAATTATTCCAAGAGGCCTTGTCAGAGAAAACTACCTTAAGGGGGTCAATTTTAAACTTCATTATGTTGGTCATAGAGGTCATACTGAAAAACAACTGGATTGTGTTTGAAGGGAAATACTTTAGACAAGTTAAGGGTGTAACAATGGGGGCCAGTTGTGCCCCAATGTTTGCCAACCTTGTGATGTATTCCTGGGAAAGGAAATATGTTTTGACTAGTTCTTTTCAAGACAATTGGCACTGTTATTTGAGGTTTTAGATTACCTTTTTATTCTGTGGAAGGTTCCTGGTAGACAAGAACAGTTCTCAGACTATCTCAATGGCATCTGTGATTATTTTAAGTTCACATCTAATCACTCTGACAAAAGGGTGGACTATTTGGATGTGGCATTATGTAAATAAGTGGAAAACAAAAAAAAATAATTTCTAAAATTTACAGAAAACCTACGTTCTCTAATGATTATTTAGATTTTAAAAGTTGCCGCACTGGATGTAAAGAAAAACATTGTTAGGGGCCAAATGATCAGAGTGGCAAGGATGTGTTCCGAATTGGAGGTTTTTAGGTATGAGGTGGGAATTCTTGTTCATTTCTTTTTAGATAGAGGGTACCCAAGGGACTTGATTATCAACACTTGTGAGAAGGTCACGGGTGGTTGGGTACTCGGTACACACCTTTGCTGGCTATTCCCCTTGTGAAAAACAACTCACAGGTCGACAAATGGTCATATGATCAATCTATAGTTCTAACATATAGTGATATTGGAGAAGAACTGGGTGATATTCAGGGATAATTGTGAGATTTTCCAGAGTGTTGGTAATACCCCTAGGTTTGTGTATAGAGCCAATTTTAACATGAAATACTTGATGGAGCACCTGAAGGCCCTGGGGAATCTAAATTTTAAAGTGAAGTTTCAATGTGGTGCCTGTGGTTACTCTAGGTACATCCTGGAAGAGAGTGACATCTGTGTGGAGGACCCTCCCATAAAGGTCAGACTAGCCACAGAAAACTGTGGGTCAAGGGGTCTGGTACACATTGCAGTGTGTACAGGATGTCAACAATTTTATATCGGGAAAACTGAGAGACCCTTTCAAAAATGTATTTACGAGCATTTACACTCTATAAGAACTAAAAATGAAAATAATGGTCTATTTAGGCACCTATAAAACTCTCCCCTTTACACAGGATTCCAATTTGGTATTTTAAAGATAGTGAAAGAAGACATTCGGGGGGAGGACATTAGCAAAATAAATTGGAAACAATGGAATTTTTTTGGCAACTAAGGTTAAATGCCAACACTAATCCAGGTATCAATGATTGCTGTTCCCTAATGCCTATTTTGAAATATAAATCTACCTTTTTAACATGACTGTTTTAGTTCCTGATTGTAAACCACACTGGACCTTTATATTGTGATGATGTCACTATTTTTAATTGATGGGAAATGCTGGTTTTATCATTTAAACCATTTGTAGCTTTTTGTATGTTGTTTTGATAAAGTCCTGAATTTCCATGGATGAAAGCACTTGACTGGAGATTTGTATTCTTTTTGTACTGAATTCTATTCTGTGAAGTACCACTAAACTTGTCCTACTGCAGGTGGTTTGGGACTATTTCCTAAGTGGTATTTGTGTTTTGCACACAGTCCTGACTAAAATAAATGAAACACTGATGGAGTATATCAACTGAAACAATAAAAGGCTGGAAAAATGGAAAAAGCTTTAAACAGACATTCAGATAAGGTAATAAAACTGCAAAACTCAGAGGTCGAAATGAAAAAAAAAAAACAGTTGGTTAAATGTTAGACTGTGCAAGAAAAGATGTTGCAAAAATAATAGAATTAGAGGACAGAGCATGTAGGGAAAACCTGCGATTTTCTGCTGTACCTGAGAAGCTGGAAGGATCAAACTATATTCATTTTATGAAAGCAAAAATAAGAAACTGGACTGGTATTCCACAACAGGAATTGTTAATTGAAAGGGCACATTGTGTGTATGCTCCAAACCTGGCTATGAGAAAACAACGTAGACCTTTAATAGCAAACATGGAGTCTTATAAGCAAAATGATTTGATTCTGACAAAACTGTGTCAAATGGAGGGGAGAGAGAGAGAGAGAGAGAGAGAGAGAGAGAGAGACTGTGCCAGCGAAACCTTTTCCAGTGTTTCAATGGGAAATACCTGAGAGAGGGGAGAAAAAGCACAAGAGTTGACAAGAAACTTTGAGAGTACATTGGAAATGAAGCAGAGACAGGGTTTGGAAGATAAAGATGAACAGGAATACAACCAAAATATCTGGAAGTATTGGAATTTGTTGGACTTTGTTAAACTTTTAGGGGACTCTAAAGCATATACCCTCCATCTCATTAATGTTTGGAAAAATACTTAGGAGATGGGAAGAGGAGGAAGAAAGTTAAGTGTAAGTAAAACAAATTTTTTCTTAATAGTATTATTTAAATGGTGCATGATTTTCTTTGCATGTTATAAAATATTATTTTAAGTGTAATGGGGATACTAATGTAAATAGGTGTTCCTGTTTTTTTTTCCTTTTGGTTTCTTTCTTCCATTTTTTATCTTTTTCCTTGTTCAGTTTTAAGAAATGTAAGCATTGCAATGTAAAAAACAAAGATTGAAAAAAGGTCAAAATCAAGCCTTTGAATATAAAAAGGGCAAGAACACCAAAGCCTCCAGCTGGTTCAGTAACCTTGTTTCATCAGGGGTCAGGTTGTAGTACCTTCTCCTATTGGTGTGGAAACATTGAGTAGTACATAATGTCCTGTCCCATAATGTTGTTGTTGTTGTGAATTTTGGCTTTGCCTAGTTAGGGGTCACCACAGCGGAACTCCGGTCCGCTAATGATTGGCAGTAGATTTTTATGTGCTGAGTTGCTGGCGCTGATGCACAACCTTCAACGAAGGTACACCCATTCATGCATGTCTCCACACAGAAGACACTCTAGCTGAGAATCGAACAGGACAATGTCTTACTGTGAGGTAACAATGCTACCGCAGCACCACAAAGCTTCTGAGATAAAACAGTACTCTGTATTTGTAAGATAGACATAAAACAGGTAAAGAATATAAACTAAAAAGCTGTGCAATCACAAAATAGAAATTCTAAATTAGTTATTTAGGTAGGTATCGATTGGCCAAAGTGAAGGAGCAAAATGGCAATAATGATGAATTAATAGTCCCACAAATAAAATCTACAGTTTGCCAGTTAACCAACACTGAATGACTCCAAAGACAATGTCTTAGCTTGATCCGTCCATGTAGGTTAATCAAGGATACCAAAGCAAGCAACCATATATGCTCTACCAGGACTATAACAAGTGCCTCTATAGAATTACAAACTACAAAGTGTCAAGTCTATGGAGCCAAGACTGACAGATATCTTCTGGGTGGTGAACAAGACTGTGAAATGGAAGCTGCAAAGCTGTGAAGCTGTAGAGTCAGCAAACACCTCCAGAATGACAAAACAACAAATGACAATGGTAAATAACCAAGCTGCTAAATTACATGGAACGAAGTAGCAGATGGTCGTAGGGTACAATCTGCAGTCTGCAAAGCTCAGGCAAAAAAAAAAAAAAAACAAAGGTTCACAGATCCTCATTTACATTAACTTACCAGCAGACTTTAACAATTGCAGGGAAAACACTCTGGATCCCACTGTGAAATTGCAGGCTTAAAAATGACTGAGGTAAGAAATAATAAACCCATATATCTTTATATCTTTACAGCTGCAGAGATGCAGAAGTGTGAGGGACAAGAGCCATCTAGCAAATGCACCAGCCTTACAGTCAGACTCACAGATAGACTGACAATCAAAATGCCCCTGTGTGATAATATTAGAACCACAAGGAAAATATTGCTGTTCAATTTAGCAGCTTCAGATAAAGCAAAGTTGTTAGCGGTCAATCAGATACCACACCATATTGAAGCAAACAACAGAAAAAAATCAGCAAAATAACTAGTAAGAACAGTAGAAAATAACTTCAGGTTATACTTGTATAACAAAAACATCCAACTAAGCAGCTAGACATCATCATCTTGCCAGCTTTAAACTATATCTACTAACATTCCACTGGAAGCTGAGAGGCTGTCTTGACTGCAAGCTGAATTGTTCATATAGTAATGTTTGCTAGAGCTATAATATAACTATTTACTTTTATTGATTTTTGTGATATTCCGGTTTCTGGGACTGGTACAAAATGGGGATATTACAGTGTTCTTAGATAGAAAAAGCTGGAAATAAAGCAGGCAGATGGGAATGCAGAGAGGCTGACAACATCAGTTCAGTCTGAGGAAGAGTAGCAAAAGGACCCAGGGTTACAGAAGAGTAAAAACAGAACATTATACAAAACATGTAGGGTGGATGCTGCTGACCACTACTACATACAAAACTGAGGTAGCACCTCTTTTAGGATGTGACAATAAAGGAGTTGGCAAGAACTGGAGGGTCATCAAAATGCAGTATCAGCTTACAATAGGTGAACTCAGTAACATAAACTCAGTTATGTTATTTTTTTTCCTTTGCTGACCCTAACCCTCAGTACTCACTTTGCCAAGTTGCAGGGGAAGTTGTGTAATGTGCTGACCATGGAAGCTGTTCTCTCTGTTCTGTAAGGAGTGTACCCTCTAAGTAGTCCTGCCCTTCCAGGAAGTATGAACAGTAGTTTCCTTGGTCTCCACTAGAGAACTCACACTGACACTTTGTGCCTCTGGGTGCTCACAGCCCTCCCCACCCCAGGACAGGCAAGAGGGGCTCATACCTTAATTCTTCTCCAAACACATCAAGTTCCTCCATTCCCAGTGTCACTAATGATACCCTGGTTGCTTAGCCATGGAGCCAGGTGAAAACTACAATAAAATGGGGAACTTTATGATGCAGTCATCACTTCACCTTTTGATATAATAGTGTGTTTGTTATTCATAACTATACTTTCTGCCTCCATTAAAAGTCCAAAACATATGTGCTGTTTGTTGAAGGTATGAGAGCTAAAGAAACTTAAAAACATGGAACATAATAATAATAACAGTCTGCCTAAAGGGTGAATTTAGTCATTCATACCTGAAAAACTGAATATTTGTTACAGGAGGCATTTAAGAACAAAACCCTTTATTTGTACTTGTATCCTTTAGAAATGAAATAAAGCAAAGCATATGAAGTGGATTTATACTACATTACCAAAAGGAAGTCTTTAACTAATTTATATAAGAACTATTTACCCAAGGATATAAATGTGGTAACATAGCACTGTAAGAAAAGAAAATCTACCTTGGGAAAAGGCCATAACTAGTTTCTGAGGTAAAAAAGACTATTTTGCATAACTTATACAGTAATAAAAAAACGTTTGTAGTAGTACACTGGCCTAGAACGAATAAGTTTAGGACATGAGCTCATTATGATCGATAGAAATCAAAAGTTGTTAAAACATTTTCTTTGTTTACAACAGTGAATAACATTCTGGAAAAAAGTTATCCTTTTTTGTTGGGACATGATATAATATTTCATATATCACTGCTTAGTGGCCTCTTGGACTTTCATTCATTCAGCTCAGTTTGGGACTAATTCCAGTTCAGTCATCTGTGTTTCATTCTTACAAGGACTAGTGTTCTCTTTCATGTTTCCCTGATTCTACAAAACTACAAGCACAGTGCAACCCTCTTATAATAAGTTCAAGTAAAACAACCTCAGAATTTGAACCTCCAGTTAATGAAACCTGAAAACCAAAACAATAGCTTTAACTACTAAATTATTTACACCTTACTGTAACCCTTAGGCTCCTGTTACTTTTGTCAGGGTCGAGAGTGTAGTGTTTATTAATCACACTTTAACTTGGAACATACATTAATCGTACAATTTAAAGAACATTTTTCATTGTTATCTTCACTCATTATACATTATCCCATAAGTTCAATATTTCTCTATATAATGCCTTCATATTTTTTAATACCTGCCACCCCCACATTACACATTTTCCTGACCATTGCTGTGTATGTGTACATCACATTTATTTTCATTTATATGCACATTACTTCCTCCCTTTTTGAAAGATTCCATTTTGATTTCTTTAATTTCTTTTAGAAGTCTCAGTTCATCTGAAGTATAAATTTGGCACATTTACACGGGTCTGTGCTCATTTCCACAGAGCTCAGCAAAGCATGGTGTCCTAACCTGTGTTCCAGAAGTGTTTTACTTACATCCAGTCACATTCTGGCAAAGCCAAGTAGTGTGGATTGTTAAATTGTGTCTATATAACTTATTTTAAGTAATCACTGTTGTATTTTTTAACCAGGTCTGCTCCAACAAAGCATCCTTATTACTGTACTCTGATAAAGCATCCTTAATAGCCTTCTGAAACCCTGCAGTATGTCATCTCCTTGTAGCTTACCAATTAAAGGATCCAACAGCATTGTTATGCAGTTTCCTAACTTCTCTGGAGCCAGCGTGGGTACAGGTATCTTGAGACAATGTAGCAATTGTCTCATGTTTACTGACAGCCACCTAATCCCTAAAGTAACAGATACAGTATGCCAGAGATGTACGTACACAATGTTATTGGAGGCTAAATTTGCATACAAGCACATATCAGGTTGTCAAAATCCAGGCACACAATACCCTCCACAGATAGCACACAACACACACATAGACCAACTTATGCTGAGGCATTTAAATGCAATCTTCCTAAATAGCAGTGATCTCCTGGACTACACGTTGACAAAGCTATTCCTTAGCAAACCCAAAAGCACTCAGGAAAAAACAACAGCTAACACCACACACAAACATATTCAATGGATCCCCAAAAACAAAGACCGTAAGGCAAGAAAACACACTTCCTAGAACTCTTAGTCATAGGGAACGCCATTGTAATTCACACTGATGCCCAGTTAACCAGGCTGAACAAGGATAAAATAACTGTTCGTTGCTTATCTGGAGCCAGGATCCACCAAATCATGCAAGTATGCAAGTCATTATATCACAGGTGGAAGTATGATTCTATCGTAGTCCATGGAGATATAAATGACCTGAGATGTATGTACCTGGACTATATGAAGAGAGACATTATGGAACTTTCAGACTGTGTGTCTCAGGCTGGAATGAGTCTCGCATTGAGCAGTATATTATCTTCACCAAGGATGATGCCAGAATATGAGCAAAAGATGATTAATTTTAATAATTGGCTGAGTTTCTGGTGACATTCTTAGGGGATCCAATATTTGTCAGCATGGGAGGACATTGTAACAGACCATTTTGCTTTACCAGGAATGATCTGTACCTGTCCCTTCTAGGCTGGCTAATAAACATGGATAAAACTTTATCCACCCCATAGTGCCTTTTTTGGCAATGCCAAACTGACAGACTTACCAAAATAGCAAAATCAACTCAAATGAACCTTAAGATGTTACTGCTCAATTCCAGGAGCTTTAATAAAAAACTACACTCCCTCCAAGTCCTCCTCACCCTTACAAATGTAGACATCTGTGCAGTTTTTGGGACATGATTTAAATCTACAGGGAGAACCCTGGCAGTGCAAGAGTTCTGTGATGTCCACACCATTTGATCAGTATCTGCACAGACAGGGGCTAAAGGTAAAGGTGTCTTGATATACATCAATAGTAAGCATACTTCTAGGTTGGTTAAACAGGATGATGTGCCTCTAGTTTTTCCATGTGCAGATCACCATAGCTAAAATCCCATACCATATCCAAGCTAGCCAAAGGCCACCCTCCATGTCCCTTGAAATTCACAACACATACTTAGGCCTACTGGAAACATTTACAATCTGTCACTTGTCTCATGCATTCAAAAGAGACAATAAAGTGGTATATGGGTTCAAGATATTTGTTGTACATAAATATTGTCAAGAACTGTAACCAGAACATATATTCAAGCAAACTGATTCACACATTACTTCAGACATACTCGCATGTGCATCTCCATTTATGCCTGCATTCACTCTGGCTGACTGTACAACATGGCACTGTTCTCGCACGTGCTCATTACTTATATGTATGCGCTATCTAGCTACAGGGGCGCAGTAGGAACATTGCACATAATGACCTACATTCTCCTTCTTTGTTTTGTTCGACATGCAGTAGGAGAACAAGACAATGTATATGCTAGATAATGTTTTAATAGTAATAACAAATCAAACTCAAGTCCAAGTCGCTGTGTATTTTGGATTGGGTCTGGAAACTCTACCCGATCTCATTATATAAAAACCGTGACTGGATATAGCAACAGGAACAGTCTCTGGGGAATTCTTCTCAATAGGAACTTTAGGGATAACATTAGGATTATTTGAGGATAGTACACTGTCCTCTGAAATTGGAACTAGTGTAAGGTCGCTCTAAGAAATAGTCTTTAGCACAGGCAATCTGCTGTGTCACCAGTTCCGAAACTGGAAGTATGTTTTTGGTTTCTTCTAAATTCCATTCCATCCGATTGAACAATATAAGATCTTGGTTCCTCACAAACATTTTTCATAATACTCACTCAGTTGTAACCTTTGGTTGTTTGCATCATTACGATTTCTTCTTTTAGTGATCTAAGAGGTCTACTAGATTTATCGTAGTACAACTTTTGTGACTGACGTTTCTTGAAAAGTTGGGTTTTGATAACTTTTGTTGTTCTTTGCATTTGGAATCAGTAGTTTACTGATCGGTAATGTTGTTCTCATTTGTCTAGACATTAATCTTTGAGCGGGTGAACCAAGTAAGTTATCAAGCGGAATGTTTCTGAAATTGAGAAGGTTGAGGAAAACATTGGTTTCATCTCTCTTAGATTTTTCTAACAAACATTTTACACTTTGAACTGCATGCTCCGCTAATCCATTGGACTGGGGGTACTCAGAATTACTAGTAACATGGACAAAGTCCCAAGCCTCAGCAAATTTCTTGAACTGCTTACTAGTAAACTGCGTACTATTGTCAGATACAACTTTGTGTGGACTACCATGCACAGAAAAATGTCTCTTCAATTTATTAATGACAGTGCTGGACATTAGATTTGGAAGAAGGTCAATTACAAACCAATTTGAGTAAGAGTCTATTAACACTAAGTAATGTTGACCATTCCATTTGAAAATATCAGTAGCAACCGTCAACCATGGTAGTTCAGGAATCTGGTTTAGCTGATGTGGCTCTTTTAGTTGGTGTGGATTAGTACCCCTAGAGTTTCCTTCTCTATATCTTTTGAAATAGAAGGCCAAAATACTGTGCCTCTTTCCCTTCTTTTGGTAGAATCAGTACCCGGGTGTCCATGATGTAAAATCTTGATATGTTCCTGTTGTAACTCTGAAGGAATAACTACTTTAGGACCTTTCCTGATGATTCCATCTTCCATCATGAACTTGTCCCGGTAAGGAAAATGCTTCTGGATGTCAAGTGGTAGACTGGTTTGTCCCACTGGCCATCCTTTGCTAATAACATATGTCAGCTTCTGAGAACAGGGTCTAAAGCTGTGTGATTTCTAAGTTCATCAAGATGTGCTGAGGAAAAAATTTTGACTTCCATGACTTGCAAGTCTGGTTTCTCATTGTCATGCTGTTCTATTGTTTGTCTGCATGCTTTTAACAAAGCATCTGCAAGGTCTAAATATTTGTCCTTCATGTAGACAATGTTGAAATTGTACTTTTGTAATTTTAACATCATGCGCTGCAGGTGTGCTTGGGCTGAATGTATTGTTTTTTTCTCAGAGTTGTCACTAGAGGTTGGTAATCAGTCTCTGTTTGAATAGATTTGCCATAAATATAATCATGGAACTTCGAACATGTGAATATTACTGCCAAAAGCTCTTTTTCAATTTGTGCATATTGCATCTCAGTGTGGGTTAAAGTTCTGGATGCATAGGCTATTGGTATGCCTTCTTAAAGACATGCTGCACCAAGACCATAATTGTAAGCATTGCATGAAAGAGTTACTGGTTTGTGAACATTATAATATCTCAACGTGGGTGGACCGGCAATTTTCTGTTTCAGAATATCAAAAGCTCCTTGTTGTTGTTCTAACCAAGACCAGTTTACATTTTTGTATGTTAACACAAATAACAGTGCTGAAAGCTCACTCAGGTCTGGGGTAAACTTTCCTAAATAGTTGACCATAGCAAGAAAACGGTGCAAAGTGGTGACTTTGTCTGGAATTGTCATCTCAAGAATTGCAGCTTGCTTAGGTTGATCTGGTTGTAAGCCATAACTAGTAAATAAATTGCCCACATAAGTAACTTCTCTCAGCTTGAATTTACATTTCCAAGGATCCAGTTTAAGATTCACTTCATGTGCATGGTCAAGAACTTTCTTGAGGTTTCCATCATGTTTGTCTTCAACATTGCCCCATACAATAATGTCGTCTACTATGATAGCACATAGATAACCTGAAAAAAATTGTTCCATCACATGCTGAAAGACTTTACTGGCAGAATTTATCCCAAATGCGATTCTCAAAAATCTGTGCCTTCCAAATGGTGTACTGAAAGTAGTTAACAATGAAGATTTGTGATCCAACTAAACCTGTCAAAAGAAACTTTTTGCATCGAAGACTAAAACAATTGTGGCATTAAGCATGAGAGCTGCTACTTCTTCTACTCTGTGCATCGGATGATGAGGATGTTTAAGCACTTTGTTTAAATCTCTCGGATCAATGCATATTCAAATATCATCTGAGCTTTTCTTATGAGCTACGGCCAAGGGGGGAACCCATTCAGTTAGTTCTTTTACTGGAGTTATTACACCCAAATTCACCATTTTGTCTAGTGCTGTTTTTACTTTGCTTTGCATTGCTACTGGAACTTTCCTTGCTGCTCAGACAAGTAGGCATTCTTCATGGTTTAACCTCATAGAATATGTAACTAGTAGCCTGGAAGCTCATCTTTGAAAATATCAGCATATTCATGAAAAATATTCTGTGTAAATCTATTGTGGTTGTTCAGACTTAGATTGTGAACTACCTTATTAAATTAAGTCAGTCCCATTCTCAAACTATCTTTGAGGACTGACAGTGACTGAATGTGTCTTTTGACTACATAAAACTGCAAGTCATAGCTGTTCCCAGCAGAATGGCATGCGAGAACTACTGTGCCATCAGTTTAAATCTCTTCACTGCCATAAACAAGTTTTGCACACTTTGCTGAATCAAGTTTCTCACCACCTCTTACTCTGGCAAACATTTGTGATGATATAACATTGCATTTGGACTCAGTGTCTATTTTAAGCTCTACAGGTTTTCCATTAATCCGAATGGTACAAAATACTTCACTCTTTGCTGCCAGAGTACCAGTTGGCTGATAGTTCACTGTATTAATTGTTTCATTAATCACAGGGACAACATCAGCATAGAAAGTTTGCTTGTGGCTTTCTAACTGATCTACTTGTTTCTTTGGATGCTCTCTTTTATTAAAAGGTTGTGGTATTTTAGACTTGCAAAGCCTTTTGAAATGGTTCCACTTTTTATATTTGTGACATTGTTGACCAAAAGCTAAGCACTTTTCTCGTTTAGGCTCATGGTTGCCTCCACAATTACGACAGTTAATATTAAAGATTACTTGTAGCTGCCCCATTTGATTTATGGTTAATATTGGGTACTGCCACATTATTCGGCTTATATGTCTTTTTTATCTTAGCTTTCTGTTCTACACTATCAACATTCACACTGGTAGACACTGCATGCATATTCTTCTCATTCGTAAGTATATTCATGTGCTTTTCTGTAAGCTCATATATTTGACAAATCTCTATGGCTTTGCTCAATGTTAAATCACTATCTCGAAGGAAAATCTTTCTCAATGCATCATTATTAAAACCAGACACAAGTCTGTCCTTTATAAGCTCATCTCACAAATCACTAAATCTACACATTTTTGCTTTATTTCTCAAGTCAGTAATACATGCTGCTATAGTTTCACCAGGCTTTTTATTTATTGTATAAAACATATGCTTTTCCATTGTAATATTCATTTGAGGGCTACACATTTCTCTAAATTTACAGTTTAAGAACTCAGGGTCTTCCTGTGTTTAAGCCTGTATCACAATATGGTGGTTCTCCCTCTCCCCTGCATACATGGCAGGTGCATACACAAATGAGCGTTCTCTCTCAATGCCTTTTGAGCCTGCTAAATTAAGAAGTATGAATGCCTTTGTATGTGTGCCTTTATCAGAAAAAGCCTTTTCTTGCTCATATGCTCTTCAATTTTCAGCAATATTATTATCAAACACCAGCGGTTCAGGTCTGTGAAATCCCTCTGCCATATCAACAAAATATGTTTAAACATAAGCACAGACCAGGTACTTGTAATTATGCACAAATGTGCAGCAATCTCTTTGAAAAGGCTTTACTTTGACACTGCAAACACTGTGAACATTCCAGAAACCTCAGACACTTTGAATAACTTGTTACTCCGAAAAAGTAATACATTTTAGCCCTTTCATACATCTTAAGCATTTCAGAAGTTATTTTGAACACTTTTGTATCTATTTCGAATACTTTTAGCAGTATATTGCAATTTTGGACATTTCGTTTATCTTGGTAATTATTTCAAACATTTTAAATGCTTTGACTCTTATTCAGTGACTGAAAAATTATTTAAATCAATTTAAGTACCTTAGAATAACCACTGACCTGTCTGCATGTTCACTCCAGAATATTCATCTACTTGTAATCATGTGCCTCATTGCTTGTGTGTTGCTTCAACTTTGGAACCCTTCTGGCATCATGTCATTTTAGACATGCCACTTCTGACACCATGTTGCTTGTCTCATGCATTCAAAAGAGATGATAAAGGGGTGTATGGGTTCAAGATATTTATTATACATGAACATTGTCATGAACTGTAACTGGAATATATATTCAAGCTAATTGGTTCACACATTACTTCAAACACACTTGCATGTGCATTTCCATTCATGCCTGCATTCACTCTGGTTGACTGTACAAAATGGCATTGTTCTCACACATGCTCAGTACTTATATGCGCATACTATCGAGCTACAGTGGTTCAATAGGAACATTACATATAATGATCTACACCATCCAACCTAACACCCTACTCATGGGCGATTTTAATCACCCCTGTATAGACTGGGAATCTATATATCCTCAAATCTGCTGGCACAGAGATTCCTGGACTTCGTAAATAGAAACACCCTTGACCAATTACTGAATATACCCACTAAAGGCTCCACCTTACTGGACCTGGTACTCATAAATATGTACCCCTCCAATGTCATATCCACCCTGGTAAAGTCCAGCCATGAAGCTGTCTTCTTCGAAATGAAAATCCACTCAGTAATCCCAGTAAACCCAGTAACAGGAACTGTACTAAAGCAACTACTTTTTATTAAGTGATAGTTTGTCAAAATGCAATGCCCCTCTGAACCCAGGTAACACAGCAGCGTATGCAGAATTTTTTACAGAAACTTGGAACAACTATGTTAATGGATGTATAGAGGCTGCTGTACCTACCAGAGGTAAACCCATAACTAAATCCAAAAACTAACTGCCTTAGTGGCATCCCAAATTAAACAGAATGCACAACAAAAGGAAAAAATCATGGCAAAACCCAGAAAGTGTCACTCTCATAAAGATAAGAATGTTCTCATCAAGGTAAACAGTTACCTAAGAAGGCTTATTAGGTCAAATAAAACCAACTTCAAGGATAAAATAGCCTCCCAGGCAAAAGACAACCATAAGACCTTCTTCAGCTATGTCAGAAACTTTAAAGGCAGTACACAGCAGTGTGCTGAACTGGTGGTTAATGGTGCTACAGTCACCTGAGCCTGGTGATATAGCAAATCTGTTGACTGACAAATTGATTTTCAACTTTAGCCCCTATTCCTGCTAGCCACCCCCAAGAAATACCATCAAACATAACCCTTCCAACTATAACAAGAGAGCATGTCCTGGCTGTGCTCACTAAGATCAAGAACACAGCCTCAATGGGCCCCAGTAACATCCTGGGATGCCTCCTGTACAGCCTAAAATTGCCAGGACCACTGGAGTTACTATTTAACTATAGTCTCAAATCAGGTTTTGTGCCATGAAAATGGAGGACTGCAACAGTCATCCCCCTTCATAAGGAAGGGCCATAAACAGGTCCCAGAGACTACAGGCCCATTAGTCTGACTAGCCTTATTTGCAAAGCCATGGAAAGAATTGTCATCAAGAAAGACATAGGAGACCACCAAACATTGGATCTATCCTAGTTTGGCTTTGTCAAAGGAAGGTTATACTACTGAACCTGGTGGGCTTTTTTAAACAGGTCATCAAGGCAAACCCTTTTATAACCCTCTGGATAGCCAGCTGGCTCATGGATATGACACAGGAGGTTAGGGTCAGTGAGACCACTTCCACAAAGAGGCCAGTCATCACTGGAGTCCCTCAGGGATGTGTGCTGGGCCACTTCTCTTTGGCATCTAATTCTTAGAGGTCAAAACCAATATCAAAGGCCTCTGGATGACCAAGTTTGAGATCTTTGCAAACTGGGAGCAGACATTGAATCCCCCAAGATGAAAACACCCTACAGGAAGGTCTAATAGAAACAAATGATGGGTGCCAAAGTCACAGCTTAAAATCCCAAGCCAAGAAATGCATTGTAGTACTTTTTGGGAAGTCAGCTACCCCAGGAAAACTACGTAATCAATAAAACATCCCTAAGAGTGACTGTCTAGTCTGGGATTTGGTAACTCATATAGATAGTAACCAAGCATTTGACCAACATGTATCCAAGGTAGTATGAAAATCCTTCTATGTTTCTCAACGTATAAGTAAGGGCATGGTATCTACTTCTGGGAAAGTCATCATATCATTGTACTCAGCCCTCATCAGACCCATCATACAGTATAATGCCTCCTTTGGTATGTAACTGACCAGACACATGCAGCAACTGGAATGGCCACAAAGGTTCCTTACAAAAAATACAAGGAGTAAACGCACTGTCCTGTGTGAATTACCTCAAAGCCTTATCTCTGTTTTCGGTCTCATACAGACTGTTGAGCAATGACCTATGGTTGGCATACAAGGCATCCTTGGACCCTACTCTGGTGAAAGTTCTGCGCATCCGTAAGACAAAAACATCAGAACCACTAGATCCAAAGACCTTAAGTGCTGGATTTTTTTTTGTCTTATTTTACAATAATTGCCTAAGAAAGACACTCAAAAGTTGCTTCTTTTTCTTGTTACAGGGGTTAGTCCTAGACTACTAGGCTCTGTGACTAAGGGGAACTGTCGAGCAGAGTCATCTAGCTTTGAGAATTAAGCATTAATTCTCTTTCTATGACAATCACCATTAATAAAAAATAATTCTGCCTATTGTCTAATACTGGTAGTGCTAAGCCCATACTATACTTAGTACCGACTTGCAGTTAGAAAGTCCGAATCCTTGTAACTGCTTGTGCCGTTGTAGTTAAACCAGTACAGTCACTGTTGTTTATGACTTGTCTAACATCATTATCTGAAAGCAGATAAATTATTTCTATTAGCTTTTTTGTGCACCTATTTCTCATACATGCCTATAAACAATAGTTATAAAGTAGCAATATTAATTTAATAACAAAAGGTAGCCATGCACACAACAAAAACTTAAAAAGACAAAATAAGTGTAGTGGAAATTATCGAGGATAAACCAAAATTTAAAACTGTAGAAGCAGAAGCTTTTATTAAAAAGTAAAACACATGTTTAACACCACAAAAGCTTCACAGCATTTTTGTCTAAAACTTAATAATTCATCAAAACTAGTAGATCAATGCCACTTCCTGAAATTATAGTTCAACAATTAATTAACCATTAAACAACTGAATATTTAAAACATGAATTCAACCAATCAATTATGGACTGTGAAACCAATACTTCATAAAGTGTATGGGGTAGTTTTTTTTCTTATGAATTTTTTCCATCTCTCTATGGAATAGTTTTATTCCTCTAAGGAATAGTTTTATTGTTGTATAATCAAATTTTAAATATATTTACTTATTTATTTATTTACTGTTTGGCTATATGCAAAGATAGGTGTAGTCCCTTCAACTTTATTTAAGGTTTCTTTAAGTCCATAACTGATTATGCCCTGGGAATATAAAGGCCTCAGGTCTGTTGTCTGTTATGCCATTTTTATTATTTGGTTGCAGTCCTTGGCTGCATCTACTCATAGACATTTAAAATCCAGAAACGTAACAAAGCTGGACCAAATACGTCACCCATCTATTATAGTGTATTAACTGGAACATCACATACTATCTTTCCTCTAGTAATGAAATACATTTGGTGTTTAGTCAAATAGTTTCTGGAATGGGATTAAACATCTTCTACATCTAACCCCCCCCTTCAGGATAACCTGACTCTTACGTAACTAAATCCTTAGGCTGCCCTTCACTCACAGCTCAGTACAATATCAGCTCTTGTGAGGCTGGGCCTATTCCTTACACTAATTTCAGCCTGAATAAAATAACAATATGTACATGAGAAATAAGAAATCCTTAAAGAGGTAGCTTTGTTACAGGAACAGCCAACAGATTGATTCTGAGGTTATTGGTGTGTCAGGCATGCATTGCTACCAAGTGTGTAACTTTTGTGCTTATATTAATAGATCTAATATAGTCATCCATCCATGGACAGGAAAAACCTTCAGGTTTAGAGTATTGGCTGATTGTAAGACTATGGACATAGTCTATTTAGCAAGATGTCAAGCCTGTCAAGGTTTTTATGTTGGAAAAATGAACTGTTCCTTGAGGGAATGGATTAGAGAGCGTTTATTGCATATGCACAAGAGAGAATAGGAGTGCACTTGCTAAACATGTCCTAGATTTTTATGATATGCATATGTTTGATTTTTATGGTAGTTGAGAAAATCACTAGAGGGATTAGAATGGAGGATTATAAGAATTTTACAGAGAGCTGGGCGTTACATTGGATAATTATGTTGCAAGCTGACGAAACACCTGGATTGAATAGGAAGGTCTCTTTAAAACCAGTTTTGAAAGCTAGGGATCTATTTAAATGATGTTAATGTCAATTAATGAAGTTTAATATATTATGGATGATGATTGGTTGAATGGTTTTACTCTTTTCCCAGGATTCACGAATGGCTGATTTCCATGCAGGAACAGTGTAGGAACTCCTGCATGGAAAATGGCCGCCGAGCGATCCAGGAAAATGCCGTTTTCACTTGCACGACCGGCCCTACACTTTTCCTGTACGGAAAGCCATGCAGGATGCAAATCACCTCATCTGCTGGTAAAAACCATGCAAATGAGGTGATTTTGCGATCCATGAAGCTGGCAGGACTCTGTGCCAGAACAGTGTCAGAGCAGAAATGTATTCAGTTAGTAAATGAATACATTTCTGCATCTGAACAAACAGAGGCAGGACAGCTCATGGAAAACATGTATTACAATCAAACACACATGCCAATGGCCAAATATAAAGCCATTGGCATTATTAACAGTTTTTTTTAATTAATCTTTTTTTTTTGTTTTAGCCGAACATGGCCATTTAAGCGTAGGGCTGCGGCGCGCAAATGGGATCATGCCGAAAATAAAAAAAAAAAAAGAGAAAACAATTTTAAGTTAATTCTGCATTTTGCCATTATAGTCAATGGCATGCAGAATGTAAGCAATACCAGGGAGCACTTGCTGTCAAGGAGAAAGGGTCCATTTAAGTGTAGTAACTAATGACTTACACACTGGGTTATGCAAAGGAGGGGAGTTATACTAAATCACAGATTTCCTGAAACTGTCAGCTTGTACCTAACCGTGTAGGTGCAGCAATACAACAGTGCAAGTGTAAGAGGTGAATTAATTCATAAGGGGGTATGTCATGCTTCCTGCAAGCGCATTGGAGCTCTGTGGCCCGTGTTTGCCCTTAGCTAAGCACAGCTAATGGAGGGGGATGTGTCAGATGTGCCTGATCACTGTGTATACAGACTAAATGGGTGTGCGCGCCATGCACTGGGATTTAAACAAAAAAAAAAAAAGAAAAAAAAAGAGGAAATGGCAGCACTGTTTACATTTGAGCACTGGGTATGCAAGGCAAGCCTCATGGCTTAAATAGGGAGGAACTGGGAAGGGGAAACAGCACTAGGAAGGCAATCAAGGAGAACTAGCATAGCTGGCAGGTGGAATGTATCAGAATCAGCCAATTGCACATGCAGCAGCCCAGTACACTAATATAAACTATGCAAACACCCTACAGACTCTTTTTTCCCACAAACTCTACACCACCGGTGTGCAAAGACAGGAGATTTTCAATTGGCAAAACTAACTAAAAATGTTAGAGGCTGCTGCTGCTTTACTCCATCAATATGTGCTAGAGATTGATGGTGGTGAGGAGGAGAATTCTGACAACTGACCCACAGTGAGGAGGAAGAGAAGAGTGTACAGACCCAGGGGAAACCTACTGGGGCCTACATGAGCTGGAGATAGTAGAGCACTACAGGGTGGACAGGGACATTCTACAGCAAATCGTTGAGCTGTGCCGGTCACGCCTTACACACGGAACTAATAGAGGGGAACCCATCCCAGTGGATACCAAGATATGTCTAGGCTTAAGAATACTAACCACAGGTACCTTCCAAAGACCAACTAGGGATATCATGGGGGTCTCACAGGCATCAGCATCCAGGGTAATCCACCAGTTCCTGATGCCATGACACAACATGCCAATGAGCACATACATTTCCCCACTGCCTGTGAGGTGCTGACCACACGTATGTGTCTCTTCCACTGTATAGCAGAATACCCTGAGGTAGTTGGTGCTACAGACTGCATGCACATCCACATCAAAGCACCACTTGGTGAGTGGGGCAGGGTCTACATGAACCACAAAGGCTTCCCCTCCATCAACTGCCAGGTCATGTGTGATGCCCAGGGCATTATCATAAATGTGTGTGCTGCCAGCCCTGGAAGCTATCATAACTCCCACATCTGGCATTGCTCACAGCTGTATCAGGCATTTGCCAGGGGGGACATCCCATATGACCATCTAGTGGTGGGTGCTGGCTATGCACTGGAGCCAAGGCTGATGACACCCATCAGAAATGCACACACACCTGAACAAGAGCACCATAATGAGGCACATGCACAAACCAGGATCATTGTAGAGCGAGTGTTTGGGATGCTCAAGTCATGGTTCCACTGCCTTGACATACCCGGTTAAGCCTTGCAGTACTCTCCAGCTACATGTACACAAATGTTCATAGTATGTGCCATGCTACACAATATGATCCTGTGGAAACAGCTGCAGCAGGAACAGCATAGGGCAGGGCCACACAGCCCCCCACCATTGCCAAGGCCAGCACAGCCACAGAGGGGCTCAGAGGAGGAACATCCTGAGCCTGCCCCTGTAGGCAGAAGGAGGCGTGCACTGTATGCCCAGGCCTTGTCAAAGAGGCAACGCATTACACACACACTGACACTGTAGGGACCCAGGGACTGATACCTCTCTCCGACCTGCAGTAAAAAGGATGCCAAACATGACACTACCTGAGCTTTACCATGTATAGGGAATGTACTATGTGCATCCAACATAGTCAGCCCTCCAGCACTGTCCTCAATACTGGCCCAGCAACAAGGTAAGTCACTCTTCCTGTCAATTGCTGAATGGAGTAGTATGTTCTCATACTTGTATGTATGATATGGATGCAGGCATGTGAGGGAATTGGGTGGCTGACTGGGATAGCAGCAGACAGCTATATGGGACAGCAGGAAATTCATAACAAATAATGGTGTCAACGTACTAGGCAGCACTACACAAGGTGACAACCCCCACTGCAGTACATGTGATGGCCCAAAGAAGTGTGGGTGTCAGTAAGTCACACACATGGATGTCAATGAGGGTCACATATCCACCACCAGCCTCACCCAGCAGGACAGGTGTAGATGACCATGAAGAAAGGCCAGGCTAAGGCCCCCAAATGATGGCAATTGTGAACAACCCCCCCAACAGATCTACATAGACATATAGGTCTGGCAGTTGCATTCTACTTCTGAAGGGTAGGAAGTCTGAAACTGAAATATATGCCATTAAGATCTAACACGTGTACTCTACTGATATGCCTCCTGTCTGCATGATAGGTCACAATACAATATGAAATGGAAGCCAACAGAGTAACCGAAATACCAGTACAGTCATTTCAAATGTTAAAGTCTGCAGGTGTGCACCCCCCCCCCCAGAATCCCATGTATAAATGCAGTAACAGATGCCCTGCAGCACTCTCAAATGGCCTACAGTCCTCTGGCAAAGGCCCATGCCTCACCCATAGTGCCAAGGTATGGAATGTCAGGGGGCCCCAGCTAAAAACTTAACACAGTAAAAAGAAAACAAATGCAAGGCCATGTTGACAAATGCCAGTAGCATGACTCCCCATGTCCTACTGCAAGGACTGTGGATCAGGCCATAAATACTACTGGGGTAAAGGCCCAACTATAGGGATACCTCTGAGATACTGCTTACATAATGCTAGGTGGAGGAGAGAATAACGGGGGGGGGGGGTGTAGAAGCATGGATGTCATGGAGTGTGTGAAGTCTGAAACTCTAATGTCTGCCCATACTACTCCCAATTACAAACCCATGAATGAATAGCCACAAAACTGCTGGTAAACCACAATGTGAAGGTAAACTGACCAGATATACGAGTCCTGCCTCTGGATAATCTGGGTGTATTTGTATAGCTGAGAGGTATTGCCCCAGCAGGATATGGCCATTCCATGAAGTTGAGAAAAGCACAAGGAGGGGAACCCCAGCCAGCATACTAACAAGGTGCTGCACCATTTACACAGAACCAACAGTCTATTGTCTGTAGCTTCCCCTCCACAATGGCAGGTGCGTGCCAGAATGTGTAGTCTATATGCCTCAGAATATTGGTCTCAGCTTCATTCATCTTGTATTTCCCGGTAAATAACTGTGAGCAAAGAATGATAACTGTCAGTAGTTGATGACATGACACATTACAGTGTAAAACAGTACATATGTCAGAAAATCTATTCAACAACCAAACAAGTCACACAAGCAGCACAGACAGCAATAGTTACAGTATCTCTGTATGTTAAGCCCATTGTAACTCCATATTGGCAACCTAACTACAGATATCCTGCAGAAACAGTTTGCTAGATGTAGCTGTAGCACACAAAACCCTGAACTGGAGTCCAACCTTCCCTGGAATGGATGCACACACTCGATATAGAAGGTCATATTAGGCATGCTCCTACACTAAGAGAAATAAAGCCCATGTCTCACAACACAGTGGACTACAGATATCGGTTATTCGCAGCTGTCTGTGCACACACACCTATTTGTACACCATTGATACTTCACACACACAAATTGGATAGGAATACACACACATATCTAAGACCAACTTAATATAATATGTCAAACATACACGCACAGAGATGTGGGGAAGAGAAAGACAGACAGCAATAGAGAGAATCCCATTATGAGGCCTGTCCCACCCACTACACATCCCATAGACCTATATCACATGATATGCTGATGTCATTCACTGTAGAAATACCTTTGGTTAGCCCTCATCCCTATAGTGTCAGTGTTGCTTGTGATAACTGTGTAACACTACAGTACAAATAGGTATCCATGTAGCAGTTGTAATCTCAGTCTTGTCAAATGTAAAGATGTGTGTGAGTGTGTGTGTGTTTCTAGATGAATGTGGTTGAGGCCATTCACACTCACTAAACCTCCCTTTCCCTTCCCTCAGCACTGCTGCTGATGTCACTCACCTTCAAAGATACCTTTGGACAGCTCTTTAGCATATAAGCTCCGTGGTGCTATAGTGTAGCAAACTAGTTAGGTAGGAGTTCCAGTCTTGATCCTGGCAACTGTGTAAATGTGAGAGAGCGTGTGTATATCCTTGTAAAGACCTGATTTTGTGGCCATTCGCACTTACAACACTTCCCTTTTTCTCCTTTAGCACTGCTGCTGATGTCACTCACCTTCAAGGATACCTTTGCACAATTTTCCAACATATAAGTTCTGTAGCGCTTGTGATAAGTGACATACTATAATGTAGCAAATTAGTTAGGTAGGCATTCCAATCCTGATCCTGGCAACTGTGTTTGTGTGAGAGAGTGTTTATATCCTTGCAGAGATCTGATTTTGTAGTCATTCACACTTACAACACTTCCCTTACCCCTCCTTTAGCACTACTGCTGATGTCACTCACCTTCAAAGATACCTTTGCACAGCTCTCCAACATGTAAGCTCTGTGGTGCATGTGATAAATGTGGAACAATGTAGTAGCAATAACTACATAAATAGGGGTTTGAATCTCATTCATGGCAAGTGTTTGTGTGTGTATATATCTTTACATATATATGTCCGTACCTCAAAGATTTTGGCCCCATTTACACCCAGTACATATCTCAGTGCCTGACTTTAGCAGTCCTGCAGATATCATCCACCTTAGAAGTACCTGTTGGCAACCCTAACCCATGTAAGGTCAGTGGTGCATATGGTAAATGCATAATGTAATGGTCCAAAAAGAGAGTTAGATAGAGGTTTGAACCTCACCCCTGGCAAATGTAAAAGTGTGTGTAGGGTAGAATATTTTGTGGAATCTCTCACCCACTACATCACCCAATGCCAGTATTTACAAGGGCTGGTGATGTTCCTCACCTTAGAAGTACCTTGGGACAACATCCATTCTATAAATTCTGTGGCACGTGCGATAAATGCATAGCATTGTAATAGCAATGTATAGCTAGGTAGGGGTTTGAGACTCAGTAGTAACAAGGGTGTGTGTGTGAGTGTGTATCATCAATATCATGTGTGGGGGTTGGTGTGATTGTGTAATAACAGGAACCATTGGGGGGTGGGTTTTGCTAAATTATTAAGTTGAGGACCTAGTATATGTCCCAATGTTCATATTACAAGGCCAACAGTTGTCAAACACCATAGAGGTTGGTGTAAATAATTCCCAGCCCTAAATGCCTAGTGCCATGTGCAATGACTATGTGACAGTATGGATTAGTGAAAAATATAGGCAACCCTTCTGATACTCAGAGACCACTCTCCACCCACGAATCATACACAAATACACTTGGCTAGGTAACAACCACTATATTGGTAGTTCCCCTGCATATTGACTCACAGATGGTGTGATTGCAGTGGACTACATGGCTGTTGACTACAACAGTGTCACTGACAACAGAAAGTACTTTGATGTGTTACATCTCCTGACTGAGTGTGTGTTATCCAACAAGTAAAAGGACATGGCACCCTCAGTAGCCCAATGTGTACAGTGGCCCTTTTGCCATGTTCCCCACTGGATGCCTGCAACAGCTGTAGAGTCTGCAAATATACCACACAAAGGGAATACCATGCCTTATACATATGCCCTGTATGGACAGATGCCAATAACTCCAATGAATACCCATATCATGCTGTCAATGTAGGTGCAATCACTACCTCAGTTGCATAGCCAGGTCTCACCAAATGAGGCCAGGAATGCTACATCAGAAGACACCAATCTGTCCACACAACATGCCGCAGAGACCTCAAGCACCCTTACACACTTCAAAGAACATGCATGTGGGACATGTGCACAACCCAGACACTGTCCATGTTATGGAATATAAATCACATACATGGGAAGCAGTGCACATCACTGGTTACCCACAATAGAAATCTGGATGAATGGATGGGCAATACAATACCCACCCCTGTTGACCACTCCAGTGACTATACTCCTGAGCCACACTGGGGACTATTTTCATTTGATCTGATGCCAGGGTATTCCCTTGGGCTAGCCTTGTACAGCCTTCAGGCCCATTCACCTACTACACACCTATGAAGCAATGAACCTATGGATCTCAGTACTGGCAAATGTGTGTGTGTGTGTGTGTGTGTGTGTGTGTGTGTGTGTGTGTGTGTGTGTGTGTGTGTGTGTGTGTGTGTGCATGTGCGTGTGTGTGTGTGTGTGTGTGTGTGTGTGTGTGTGTGTGTGTGTGTGTGAATAGTAATCCCAGTATGTTTGGCTGATGAATATCCCCTGTGGCTGTGGTTATTAGCAATCAGAGGTGTGTCCAGACCAGAACATGTACCATTCTCCATTCTAAAACAGATGATGTAAATCAACATATACCTATGTACAACCCTCAGCCCTATAATCTGTGAGGCATATGCAATCACTGTGTTACAGACCGGGAATTACCGTGCACATACTGTACCATGCCTATGATATAGTGGATGTGTTACCACACTGCCATACTCCATGGCCTTGCTGCAGGGCCACATCCTGGTGACACACAGATGCCTAGAATGGAAATGGAATACAGCATGTAAGAACACATTCACTCAGCACTTCACTTGTGGGGAGAGAGATATAAATACATTTTAAATATATAAATACATACATATATATATATATATATATATATATATATATATATATATATACATTTTACATAAATACATTTTCCCTACTGTTGAATGACTGTGCTGCATGATATGCTTGAAAAAACATCAGACATTTCTACAGCTCAGATGGCTTAGGGGTAAATTGCTGTGGCTGTGGTGGGTAGGGTCCTGCGTTCAAGCCTTACAAGAGCTGATTATTTTGTTGCTGGGCAGAACAAGGGCTGTTAGATACAGAGTGATTAAGGCACTCACTTTTAAGCAGTTGTAAGCAGGGTTATGTGGGTTTGTGTGGCGGTAAGCAATGGTAATGTCCGGTTAAATATGCTTACACACAGTTAGCCTTAAAAGTACTTAATCTGTGTTAGCATTGCTTAGCATCATGCAAACAGGCTTAATCCTGCTTACTACTGCTTAAAACAGCTTACTCCCGGTTACCCCCCCCCCCATGCTAATTTCTTTAAAAGAAAAGAAAAAAAGGAGTGATAGGAAAGTGGTGAAAAAGGGGGCATGCAGAGGGAAAGACAATATGGAAAGTAGCTAGGGATGTGCAGGATGGGTGTAGGGAAGGTCCATAGCTGTCCATTTCTTCTACAGCAACAGCTGTGCATACATACTGAATTTGAAGGTTTATTTGGACACTCAAACCCCTGAGAGAGGGATGAGGACAACAATAATGTGTTGTGAAGTCAATTAGACCAGATTACATGTGTCCCGTGGACACATGTGCGAAATGGACAGCTATGTATGGGGCGAGACTTTTATTGGGGAACCGTTTACCTTTTTTTTAAGGTGAGAGTGGGATATTGGGAAAGGATATTAGGCATATTTGGGGAGGTAGGTTGTGTAACAAGACAGACAAGACAGACAAGACAGCATACAGGGGTGGTATATGACACATGTGGGGGGTAAACACCTTAGACGGGGAGGGATGTTTGGAAATCAGAAGCCCATGAGCCCTGAAATGGAAACAGTGGAATTGAGGTTCCCACCCATGGGCAGTCACTACTGCACCTTCATGGCCCCAAAGGTGGCTGTGCTGGGGGCTGAGCAGGAGGGGCAGGCTGACCCTCTAATTGTGCCACGCGGCCCTCAAGCTGGCATAGCAGATCTCCAAACTCTTTTTGGAGCTTGCTACACACCAATCCCCGGACCTGGCTTCAGGTGACAGTATCCTGTCCATGCCAGCTCTCAGCGGGAGATGAGCCCCATCCCCTGAGGTGGTTACACGTGAAGGTGGTGCAGGACCAGCAGATGAGGAGGTTCCAGGGTGGGTCCCAGACATGCTGGGCCCCCATGCCATGGCCAGATGAGGTGGGAGAGGTGGGTCCACTGGGACCGGCCTTCTCAAACGTGCTATGGTGTTGCAGTTTTAGAACATATGTGGGTTAGTAATAGTCAACACAATCCAGGATTAGTTATAACAGCATGCATAGATATTCCCATTAACTCAAAACAACTGATTTGGAACAGTTGCATTGCAAACAGAACATATGCATATATGGAACCACAGTGGCCATTACAATGGCATGCAGGCTACATTGATAGCAACAGGCCACCAATGATAGTATTTCAACATGGAACACTAATAGAAACACATTTCAATATTTGTTGCACAATAGGACATATGTCCCAATAAGCTATTCCTGCATGGAAGTTTACTGAATCCGGGGGTTTGTGTATTTAAAACCATTGGTTCTAAGTTTGTTTTATGGTGTGAAGAAGCACTCTGAGTAGTGTGAATGCACTTACCTATGTTTTATGAATAAAGAAGACCTTGGTTTCATTTATTGCCTATTGTTTCTGTGCTACCACATTTTTTTTCAGTTTACTACTTTTTTGTGCTCAGCACAGTTAATTCCTCGAGGGTATCTTTTATTTATTACATGAGAAAACTGATGGCTAAAGTGAAAAGAACTGGGTGAGAAGACCCCAGTCTTAATCTTCCTAATTTTTTCAAGGCAGTAATCAATCAATCAATCAATAAATAATCAGAGTTGTATTTCTCTCTTGTAGGAAGAAGTTCTACTTCTTCAAGTACTGGATACATTGCCTAAGGTCTTGAAATGAGTGATTTGGGTTCAGCTCTCATTGTATATTGAGTCTAACTCTGTGCTCAGTAAATTACAGCATGGTTCCATAAATGTTACTCTCAGTACTGCCATGTTGTCTGTCTCCAAGTATCTATGAAGACATTAGCACTGGACAGATTGTTCCTGGAACTGCCTAAGGCCTATGACACTATCAGTCACAAATGCCTGTTTTTGGATTCAATTGTAATATCCTTATTTGATACCACCTATTTAGTAGGCAAAAATACAAGGCTAAACAGTCAGCTTTTTCTGGCACATTCACTTATTCTCATTTATAACCAAAGTTTTTTTATATTGTGTAACACTTTAACTTATATAAAAGTGATCTGTAATTTGAAGCTGAGTACCTATTAATCTTTTTTGCATACCCCTGAAACTATAAATAATTCAACCGATTTTTTTTATTTTTCTGAAAATCATAAGAGAATGTGTTATGTAGACACTGTGCATTAATTCAGTTATATGACAACGTATAGAAGATTTAAAAAGTAACAAATAATGGAAAATAGTTGTTGAAAACAAAATAAGTTTCCAAGTGAAAATGATAGCCATGTTATATTTCATTTCTTAAACAGCTATGCCTTTTGCTTGAGTTTTCCCACAAATATCAATTTTCAGACGGCAACAGTTCAAAAAGTTCAAGGAATTCAAGTGACTGTCTACCATAATTGAAAGCTCCCTCATTCTAGGTAATTATTTTGTTAGTTTTGCATGTTTTAGTAATTCAAGCTTCAATCTATTTTCATTTGTTTGGCAACAGAACTCACAGTAAACAGACATCCACTGCCATTCAGACTGCATCATAATTCACAAAATGTTCAGAACAAAAAGAACAATCAAATTTAGGTACTCATTAAGCTAAATTCAATTAAACTGCAGAAGTGGTTTATCTGATTACTCTTCCTTTATCTCAAGAATATCACATTTTTAGCTGCAGTAAAAAAGTAAGAAATACAGGTTAGTATTTACTGTCTAAGAAAATATTTATTTGTCCTGAAGAACTTTAAGCTGATTTTAATGTCTAAGCAGCATAGAGTTTAAACTGTACTTTATTTTTTAGTCATTTTATCTGTAGTTCTTACTCAAACAGAAAGTAAAATTATTATTTTCGACTCATCAAAAGCAGTTTCAGTGAATGTCAAATAATCAGAAAATATTTGCGGAAATTTCAGTGAGTACGCAGGGAACCATTTATTTCAATGAGGCAAACACCAATTCATCCCCATGTGGAGGACCGCTACATTCCCTAATCATGAATAAAATGTGTGTGTGTGTGTGTGTGTGTGTGTGTGTGTGTGTGTGTGTGTGTGTGTGTGTGTGTGTATATATATATATATATATATATATATATATATATATATATATATATAAAATCTGAGGTTGCACAATGTGGAAAAACAGGCAAAACTCCACCTCTATTGAAAGTAGTTTTGCTGAACATACTTTGACCTTTATTACGTAAACCAAAACTACCAACAGCAAATAGACAGGAACCAAGGAAATGAAAGATAGCTGTTTGTGGCAAAGCTGAAGTCAACTAGACAAACATTTTATATTTTGTGTACATCTTTATCAGTTTTTAACTTATGTTATGATATTCTGTGTTTATTTCTAGTAACAACTCACTCTGTCTGGCTTGTACCCTTGAGTTTCTGTGAATGTAATCACACAGAGATTAAATTTTAAAATTGTTTTGTTAACCATATTATATCTCAGAATAATAAGTGAATGTTTCTGGGGTAGAACAAGGCACTATCAGTTTCTAAATACTTTTCTCAATGACTAGAAGGGTAGATACAATTATGGGAATCAATCCGATTTCCATTTGATTACTCGACTAGGCTGTACCATCAGGTCAGTTTTGATGCATGTGTGGCAATATGCACTATACATGACAACTTTTTATAACAAGGGAAAAGCAATAGCTGGAAATGATGCCAGAAATAGAATAAATACATGATTTATTGTCTAGTGGTATCACTCACCTTCCTTATAAACAAATGCTGTATTCGTTGTTCAGCAGTACCTACTACCTTTGACTTCCTTCACATAGTACTATAATTGTTGGGGCTACTCTGAACCATTCAAGATTTCCACCGCTAGCTTCTCTTTTGCTGGCAAGTGAAAACTGCACCATCCTCTAGTTCGTCAAGCTCACTTCCCAAGTCTGCAATTCATTACTGTGTACTTGAAGAACGCATCTAGGGAAAAACATACTGTGATAGGTGCTGAAGAATTACAAAAAGGGCAGCAAATCCCCAGCTTGTAGCACTAAATATCAACTAATGCAAATCCTTTACATTTACACTGAGGGAAAATCAGATCTGAGCTAATACAATTCTTAGCTGTCCATCAGAAAATTGCAGTGTGTAGTAATTCCTTCATGAGTCTAGTAGGAGGACAGCATAGTATTTAAAAATGATTATCAACATGCCACCATTCTATGCAGTATTGCTGATGAAATACTGCATAGAACAAAGCAGCATTAATTCCCTACATCAGTCTGCATATAACCTACTGATGCAGGCAGGACTGTTGCAAAAGAGTTTCATCCTTAGAGTGACATACTTGTTTTCACCCTTCCCTGGCCTGTTTTGCCTTCAGCTCTCTTCCCTGTGAAGTGGTGATGGGGAGAATCCATGATCATGGTAAGGCATTGGGAAAAGCAATTACAGCATTACAGAATTTATGGCGTTGGTTTCCCTAAAAATCTGCTCCTTCAGCAGTGGCAATGAATCTATATGCAGTTATTAATGCCTTAAACAGCAGATAGGGGAAAGCCTTCACATTCATCATAGTAGGACAATACAAATAGGCCAGTACAGAGCATTACTAGCACAAAGAGTAAATAAAACAGGAGCAATGAGTCATCGGACAGATGCCTTACATCTATTAATGTACGGGGGTAAACTTGTGAAAAGTACAGGGATGGGTTATATTCTGGTATAGACTGTGATGCTAGGGGTAATGCCAGGCTAAATTAAATAGTTAAAATTGTGATGCATTTTCTTTCTTTCTCTTTCTTTTCTCTCTCTTTCTTTCTTGTTAATCTGAAAGAAGTCTGTTGCTCTTAAGGCTAAAGGAAGGTATGACTATTGCCTTTATTCGAATTTAAAAGAACACAGAATGTCTTTTGAAGTCTTTTGGCTCTCCATGCTTGCTGTCGTATCTTGTGAATATAGCAATGTTTAAAAGATCAGGAACTGTCTTTCTGCTGAGATGTAACTGATATAATATCTGATGGACTTAATGTCTTGCATATCATTAAGTCACCAGGGTAGATTTAAAGGGAAGGAAATAGACTTGGATGTGTATTGGCAAGTATATTCTCACTAGGACATGAAAAACTAGTTCTGCTATTTGTTTTATCTTCAGTGTTAGGAAGGCGAAGGCATGTGATGAACATCAGAAGCTGGAGGAAAACTGTGTATAAATGGGCATACCATGCTATGCAAGAAATGCTAGATATTGATGCCTTGTTTGTATGGACCTGTGAGTAGCAGTTATTAACACAGAATGGTTAGCGCTAGTATTTCTATAGCAAGCTCTAGCCAGGGAGCATATATTCCTGCTTCTTAGGTTCTTCTGTATGCATCCAGTGTATTTTAATACATTTTATTGTAGTTCTCTGTGTACGCCAACCTACTTATAATTTAATTTGTATGTACACTGTTTTATTTTTTATTATTATTTAAGTAATGCCCACTTATTAACCTTGAAGCTGCTGTGGCTGGCATTTATCTATTTATTATTTTTTGTGGACTGCTATTTATTTAAGAAGAAGGTAATCATTATTCCCAGTGTTGGTTGACAAGATATGTGACATAAGTCTCACATTAGACTGCTTAGACCTACTACTCATATCAGGTTTAATTTGAGAGACCACATAACTGAAGGTGTCTGCTCTAAACTCAGAATGGTGGCAATACTACCACACCAGGAAAAAATCGGAAGGGAACTTGAGATTTTTACCAGCCTTCTCTAGGAATTGAATATGTATGTGTGTGTGTGTGTGTGTGTGTGTGTGTGTGTGTAAATAATTGTGTGAAAAGAAATTACTGTGGTTAAAGGGGTACTGGAAGAAACTGGCTCACATAGAGAGTGGAGAGACTGTGGAATCAGGGTGCTTGGCCAAAGACTGAGCTCTGAAAGTGGCTTGCATGCAGTTCACTTAGGGACTGAGTTAAAAGCTTATACTCAGGACAGTAGCGTATATTTCCTTGTTGCTCTTGTGGCCAGGTTATGCTGTGTAGACTGATTATTGCAACAGATTTATGGGCACTGTCTTCCTATTACTTCAGCCTTGATTGGCAGTGCTGGGATACAAAGCCCATCTGTGCCATCCATCTTGAGATCAGTAGATGACATCTGGCTGCCACCTTCATGGTAGTGGTGCCAGTGAAGTATCCCAGCTGCATATTTGCTTTGATTACATACAACCTTAGGCTTGATTTAAAAGATGTATATGAGGTACTGATTTTCCATGGCAGGGCTAGCCACCCAGTGGTATAAACCTTGGCCAGATATGATTGTCACTGCGGAAGTGACACCCTGACCCCATGTGCAAAAATGGGAAAAGGAGTTGAGGATGGATATATGAAACATGAGGTACTGATTTTGGCACTAGAAGAAAGAAAGATCCAGAGCATCCTTGGGAAAATACAGTCAGTACTATCTACATACTAGATTAAACTCTTTTTTAGACTATCAGTATTTATCAGTTTACAGAAATACACCTTCCAAATAGTGCAGGCACCTTACTTCAGCACTAGATTTCCAAAATGTTGTTAAATTCTGTTGACAAGACAGCAATAATCACCCAAACAGAAATAGCCCATAGTTATAATCCTTCATAAGTGTCCTCCACTTGCAATGTTTAGGACATCTGTACTGATACATTTTTACACTTGGGAAATGATACCAACTTAGTAAAACCACACAGATGCAATGTAGTTCTTCTTAGTGGTTAAAATTTAGAACATCCCTCATCTAGTACTAGTAGTCTGCAATTATTAATTTTCTCCCTAAATACAATTCTTATTTCTATTGTGTATCTCAGTAAAAAAGTATTGCTGCTCTGCACTCCTTAAAATTATTTCCTGTGTAAAATATCCACTTTTCATGCTTTCTACCAGTACTTTGCCCTCTCCCTCCTCTTAGATCTAGCTTACGTCACCTTCTTTTCTAGTCATCTTCCTTTAGCACTATAGCATTTTTATCTCTCCCTTCTCAAAAAAACTACTCTGAATCTACAATTTTTTGGTATTACCAAATCCTTTACCCCTTTTATATTCCTCCACTACCCAGTCACTGCTTATAACTTTGCAGATCATCTGCAATGTTAGTAAATATATTCTTTCCAGATTCTTTTCCATATCGTATGAGTATCTTTTCAACCTTTTCTATTCTTTGTTTCATTCTTTATAAACTTACACTTATCCTTTCATCTCTTCTGTATAGTATATTAACATAATTTTTGTTTTTCATCAAATTAGCTATGAAGGTAAACTCTTTTAAAACCATGCCCCATGGCTAACTAAATGAACAAAACAACTAATGCTAGATAAGGACAGAACCTGGAAACAGTGGCTAAAAATAAAAATCTACCAGACCTCTTGTAATTTAAGCAGCTTTGCAACCAAGTAAAAAGACAATTGATCAAAGATAAAAAAATATTACCTAACTCTCCAAACTAATCATAAGCAGAACCTCCTACACAACATGGCTTTTGACCTGGTCATAGTACTATGACTGCCTTGATATCTTTCATGGACGTAGTCAACAAAGTCTGAAACTTGAGCAAAATAGTTTCTTCCCTATTTCTAGACTTATCAAAGGCTTTTGATACAGTCTCTCATCCATTACTTCTAAATCAGCTCTAAAATATTGGGGTTTCCCCTGCCTCTCTTAATTGGTTCTCAAGTTACCTATCAGACAGACAACAGGCAGTCAAATGGAAGAATTCCCTCTCTTCTTACCTTAACAACCCTACTGGTGTCCCTCAAGGCTCCATATCAGGACCCCGTCTTTTCAGTGTCTTTATTAACAATCTACACTCTTCATTCAGTCAGTGCTCTTTAATACAATACGCTGATGACTCTGCTATTATCTGCTCTGCTGATTCCATGTCTGATCTCCATCGTATAACTCAACTGGCATTTACCTCCCTAGAGACCTGGCTCAGTAGCAATTATATGTCATTTAATCCAAATAAAACCAAACAAATTCTATTTACCCCAGGAAAAAAGCCTCACAGACAAGGCCCAGATTACCATTCTCTCTCAAAGCAAAACAATAATTGAAGTTGTTACTTACACTAAACTATTGGGAGTAATTATAGATGAACAGCTAAAATTTGACATGCAGCATAATGTTAACAAAACGCACCAAAAGCTAGGCATTCTTTATAGACACAAACACTTTCTTAGTCCTTCCACTAAACAAAACCCTTGCTGCCACTTATCTACTCCTCTCTGTTGTTTACAGTGTTCCATTACTTACTAACCTACCATCCTCCTAAAACTAAGCTTGAAATGTATTATAACAAAGTCAAGTCTGCTACAAATGCTAAACATTCTACCCATCACTGTACAGCTTTACACTCCCTTGGTGGCTTGAACTCCCACAATATCTCTCTTACTTGCAACTCACAACTGCGCATAAATTAATCTATAAATCTCTAGCTTGTCCTGGACTCACCTCATTATTTAGCTATTATCTGCACAAAAGGTCGCTCAGATATAAAATCAAAATCTTTTGCATGTGCACAAACCTAACCTACCTGCCAGCCAGCTTCTCTATAATTGTTCTGTAGCCAAAGCCTGGAATGCTCTACCATTAGCAATTAGATCTAATCAAACCCTTACAGCATTCAAAAGTTCTTTACAAGATTCTCTCTCTTCTAACTGGATCTGCACCAATCCCCCACCTTTTAAACATGACTACCCCCATTCTCAGATATATACTTAATCCTCTTCTCTTAGTCACTATATATTCATCTTACCTGTCTTTACTGACCACGGACTATCCTATGTTTTAAGTATCCACTACTTCTATGCTGAAGTGTCATATAGTGTTAGCCTTCTTACATATGACCTGTCTCAATTTGTACCATAAGTTTGTTTTTATTGCAATTAATTGCCAAATCCTACTTGACCCTTACATTTACTAATTATTAGTTATTTCTTCATGTGCTTGTTTTACTGGAACTTTACATAAGTTGAATACTATTCTGTGTTTGTATGTATGTCTTTGTGATGTTTTTGGGAAACATTTCTCCTCTGGCCTTCACTGAAAATGGGATCTCATCGGCCCAGTGGACTATCCAAGTAAACAAATGCCAATAAATAATAAATAAATAAAGGGTAGCTTTATGTCCTGTAATATAAACTCAGATAAACTCAGACTATTTTAGTTCTTAGCAGTCTCACACATATTCTACTTCTGTTTTTTTTAATTTGAATTTTGAGTATTTTTGTGAATATTATCCCTACTCAGCTATAATTTCAATATGTATCTATATTTCCATTTTGATGTGTTTTATTTTCACCTCTGCATTATGATGGAACTTCAACTCTGTATAAATATATGAAACTTAGTTTATCTCCTACCAGACTGTCTCAAAAAACTCCAGCTTTACTCCATCGCATATCGCCTACTCAGAGGCGATCTCTGCCTAACATACAAAGCTATGTCAAACCCAAAGCTGTTGGACATGCTCTACTTAAAGAAATCCCAATCCCTCTGAGCTACACGTTCTAGGGACCTAAACCTTGTCACCACAATAAACAGAACATGCTGGAGGGATAGATTCCTGTCCCAGAGACTTCCCTTACTCTGGAACAGACTACCTATCTATGTCAAACAGAGCTCCTCATTAGTACTCTTCAAGAAAAATCTTGATGATTGGATGGGAAATAGGAAATTCACCCCAGGGATCACTTCTGTGGCTCTGCTCGACAGGGGCACATGAAAATAATTTCTTGGGTGGCGAAAGCCAGGGTTGCTATTAGGCTTATATAGGCCCTAGGGCTAATAGCCTAGTACCTACCTATGAACCTATGAACCATTATGCTATCTGATAATAGAGATTTTCCCACAGCATTCACTATGAATTCCTTGTAAATTCTACAAACAAACAAACAAACAAATAAAAACAAACATATAAATAAACTGTGTCCTTGTAATGTTCAGCAAGGGATCACTATAGGACTTGAACTTTTTGTATGGTTTGCAAACATTTAGGAGGCTGGTAAAGTGGCAAAATAGATTGTAAAGCAGTTAAAATTGTTTATTGCTGATGTGAAACAACAGCACTTGGACTAAATAAATGTTTCAGTGAAGACACAATGGTCTTTCAACTAATTATCACCCACAGTAAATTTGACAGTCCTACCACTGGCTGATACTAGCATGTCATGGCCATGCTGCCATAAAGGTATCGGTATGACGCTCACAGGAAATAAAGCTTAGAAGCAGGAAGAAATTAAGGTCATGATCTCTGAGGTCAGGAATAAGGAATCCTTAACTCTACATAATATCCCTAGTTTCGTGTTTGTCTTGGAGAGCACATAATTAGCTAACTCTGATAAAATGAAGCATTCTGGAGTAGTCTCAGGTTACCAGGAGCAAGGGAATGCTTCAGTGTTCTCTTCTGCAGGAGTTTGGATATTAAGAAATGATGCCCTGTCAATGCCCATGTTTTCTTCCACGGAGCACAGCCTTGACTTTAACACATTTGAGTAGATGTTCATCACTAAGCCAGTCATCTGGGAAGTAAAAATTCCCTGCACAAAAATGGCATCTCCTACTGGGGCTAGAAGGTGGAAAATTAGGGGACATGCAAAAACAGGACTCACCCCAACAAATGGGACTCTTGATAGGTGTGCACTGCTCCACTCCATATGCTGCACTAGAATATGTGTGCTTTAAGTCAGACAAAGGTGTTAGAAGATAGTTAATATTTTGTCATCAATCAGGAGAGGACAAAGCAAACTTAAAGTAGGAATGCACAGTACCAGTTCCTTCAGTGTTATGGAGATGGTCTTAAGCAACAAACAATTTACATTTTTTTTGCTTCACATGAACATTAGCAACTGATAACCCAGGCATTGCTGAACTGAGTTTTCTTTGCATTTCATTGCATATTTATTTATATTTATATATTTGGAGTAGCATGATGGCTCATTTGATAAGATCAACCCCTCACAACTCCAGAGTCAGGTGTACAATCCCAGTCTGCAGTCATTGTCAATGTGGTGTCCGCACATACTCCTCATGTCTGCATGGAATTTCTTAAGGTATTCAGGTTTCCCTCATTTCCCAAACAACCATACTGTAGGATATGCTACTGTGAAGTGCCCGTATGTATTTTACTTTCGATCTCCCTTGTGGCCCACCCAGGTCATGTTTAAAACTCATTCATTTACCCACTTACCCATTTAACAAATTGATAGAAGTTGACAGGAGGTGGTGAGTCTATTTAGTGCTCTTGAATGTTGTAGCTAGTATAATGTAGCTGAGCTTATAACTTCCATGTTATCTTTCCAGGAGTTTTAAACTTCTATAAAGGTCTCACATATTTTTAGCTACCTTTGCTACCTATTCTGGCAGTTGATTCCACTAGACCAGCATCCTCTCTATGAAATATACTTTCTTATATCTTGGTTAAATTGTGTATTTCTAATCTGTAGTTCAGTTCCATAGTGTGTGAATTGTGGTGAGGGAGGTTTTTTTGAAGACAGTGAGGGATGTCATCATGATTATTAGCAGACTCATAGCAATCAGATTCCAGTGCAAAGAAAGTGCAGTATTTATAATCTCAGCCTATGCCCCACAACAGGATTGTGATGGTGAAAAAAATAATTAATTCAGGCAGCAGATGCAGGACCTAGTAGATAAATCAGGTCAACATTATGAGTTGGTGGTGATAATGGGGATCTGAATTGTCATACTGGGATAATAGAACTGTATATAAGAACTGTTTAGGTCCACATGGTGGAGCAACTGGAATAAAGAAGGAAAAGTCATTCTAGACTCCTCTCTGTCAAATGGCTTGATGGTGGCCAAAACATAGTTCAGCAAGAGAGACAGTAACAAGATCACATGCAGGCGTGACTAACATGCAACTCAGGTAGACTTCCTTTTAACAAGTAAAGGATATTGAGGTAGAATCAGAGATTGCAAAGCCATTCTGAGAGAAACAGGTGGCCCACAGCATAAACCACTGGTAACTATAATCAGCTGCAAATAGTGGTCAGAGAAGGCAATGAGGCCTACAGAGAATAGGCTGAAAACCTGGAAGTTGACTGGAGTGAAATAATTCAAGGAAATATTCAGGGCTGTGGCACCTTATGAAGAAGAGGAAATAGGATGAGTCAAAGAAAAATGGTGGTGTCTCAAAACGGCATGTGCAAAGACTATGCAGCTGAGCCAGATATGGAAATAAGGTGCATAAGAAAAGCTAGTGGTGGAATACAGAAGTCCAAGAAGAAGTGCAGGAAAAGGTGTGCGATAAAAAGACAGACCGGGCTAAGAGGGAATGCCGTTGGCTAACAAAGAGGCTAAGAGAGCAGCTGCAACAGCAAAGAACAAAGCATCAGAGGAACTCTACCAACTTCTGGAAAGTGAATCAGCAAATGGCACAAAGAAATTTTATTAGGTTGCAAAGCAAAGACAGAAAGTTAAGGAAGATACTCATCAGATACAATTCATAAGGGATGTGAACATCAACCTCCTCACCAGTCTACAGGACATCAAAGGCAGATGAAAGCAGGGGCGGCTCGTGCTATCAGACTGCCGGACTGCAGCCCTCCCACCTAGAAAAAACAAAAGAAAAAAAAAATCTGTGAGACAAAAAATCGAGTCCCGACTCCTCTGCGCATGCACAGACACATTGGGGAACTCAGACTGCCTTTATCAGCAGTCTGAATGCAGACAAAGAGGTACCCAGCAGTCTGTGCTGTGAGATACCCAGGAATCTGTGTGGTGATGACCACACAGGACAAAGGAGCTCCAGACTGCTTCCCCTGCAGGCAGGGCCAATGAGGGGTGAGCTGAAAGCTCTCATGGGGATTTCACTGCACAGGCTTCATGAGTGGATTATACTGCTGAACAAATGGTCACTGGCTAGATGGGCTTTGTACACATGGAATATGTTCGTGAAGCAGGTAGGTGAAGGCTTCTTACATGAAACAAGTAGTGTGTGTGTGTGAAATGCCCCAGTTGCTATATACTGGTGGCTAAAGAGAACAAATGGTGGTGGGTATAGATACTCAGGCTTGAAGCCTGTACCTTGGATGCAGGTGGCAAGGACCTGAATTCCCTATCCACCACCATTTCTAAAAAAATTTGCAGATTTTTACCTCATATTTGTTCTGTTCTACATACAATCTGTGGTTTCTGTATCTACATTTTTCCTTGCAAAGTCTGTAGTGCAGTGGTGCACTGGTAGCATTGCTGCCTGACAGCTACAGGTTCTCTGGTTTGACTCTTGGCTGGGGTGCCTTCTGTGTGGAGTCTGCATGTCCTCCCATCTTACAAAGATGTGTCTGGTGTTTCTCCCTGCTCTGCTGAAAATTGTCTTTTGTTCCAAGTTAGAGTAGTTTCCTGGTTAAATGTTTAAAAATAACAGGCATTTGAATTTCAGACTTCATATTCTTCACATAGTACATGGTAACACAAACCTGTTTATTCTAGCAGATGTCTAGGTTTATAACATGGATATTTTAAATTTTTCCCTATTTTTGGGACTGTATACCCCCATTATTGGCTTTGTCCAGGTATTTTGTGCTAAGGTTGAGAGCTATCTATGGTGAGAACTAAATTCATTGAATGTTTGGGGGCTGTATTCCCCCCCACTACTGGCTTTGTCCACATGTTTTTTGCTAAGAGGTTGAGAGCTATGGTGAGAACTGAATTTACTGAATATGTTTGGGGGCTGTATTCCCCCATTATTGGCTTTGTTCAGGTGTTTTATGTCAAGAGATTGACAGCTATGGTGAGAACTGAATTCACTAAATGGTAGCCATTTAAGTTTGTCTTCCTCTCTTTCACAGAACAGCTGATTTGGCATAGTGGTATGTTTCTCTGACTGTTTTGCACAGGGTCCCCTGGGTTAAAGATGTGTATGGTGGTAACACAGCATTTTATTCTAGCAACTTTCCAACATTGTACAAGCAATGTTTAAAATGTGTCCCTGGTTTTTGGGCTTTTGTTCACCCCCCCCCCAATAAATTTCGGCTTTTTCCAGATTTCTTGTGCTGCAAAGTTCAGAGATACAACTGTGTGTCAGGTAGATTTTACAAGGAGCTGAGGGCTGCAGTGGAACAAAACTTTAATGCTGCTTATTCTAAGTCTGCTTGCATTGTTAATAGCACAACATGTAGTGTATTGCTTTTGATGCAGAAGGTTGTGGGTTCTACTCCTACAGTAGATAGAGGCATTGCTGATACTGTACTGTGTTGTAAAGTGGGTGGATGCTGCAGTCCTTTTTGCAAAGATACCTAGAGTAGTAACTATGAACCTGTTATCAGTTTGCCATACAGTCCCTATTGCGATATTACTAGCTTATCATTTTTTTTTAATGCATGCAACATAGGCAATTTATTCCTCAAGGGCAACAAGCACTTTATTTGTAGATGAATAAACAATGACATATAAAATTGTTTGCTAGCAGCATCCTCTTCATTGTTACAGATTTCTTTAATGTGGAATTATTTAGATGACTTTTACACTTCAGAGATTGTGCATATTTACTGATACTGGTGGACTGTAGAAGGTTGAGTAGACTTTTATGATGGAAATGTTCTGAATTGGGTAGTTTTGTCATTGGTGCATACATTTTGTTTCATTGTTTACTAATGTTCAAAACAATAAATTTAAAATGCCCTCTAACATCTGTAATGTATTGTACAAGGAATACAATTTAATACGATCGGGAAGGTGTATCAAAGAGCATGTGTATGTTTCGTGTTCAAGGGGCCTATGATTTGAAAACAGCCCAAAAGGGGCCTATGATTTGAAAACAGCCCAAAGTTAATCTTTATCTGCCACTGGCAAAATGTATTTTCTTTGAATGTGGGTTTCAATGCTGTTTCAATGCATGTGAGTTTCAAGGGCAGAGAAGTGTTAATGCTAAGTCTGTTTTCATTGTGAGACTGTATTGCTTTGTTTAGCAGATATCTATTGGGGTTTGTGCTGTAAAAATGCAAAATAAAACTTTCAAATGAAATCCAAATCATCGCAGAAGTAAAGCAGTATGCACATTACAGTGTTTATGGTAAATGGGGCAAAATAACCAGGAAATGGGACACTGGAATGGTTGCAGCAGGGAGGCTCCAATCAACCATGATTTTGAGAGGGGAAGGGCAGCAAACTCAGACAGCCCTGGTTGAACTATACCTCTCAGCTGTCCATATTTTTGCAGAATGAATAGATATTTGCTTCTTATTTTTGGTTTGTTCCTCATAAAATGTGTGGTTTTCTGGCAAATCATTTGGGAATGAAGTCACTAAATGACAGACATTGAGTTTTACATCATAACCTTCAGAAAAATGCATGCTAAAGCAAGACCTGTTATTCTATCAACTGTCTTAAGTTTATACAAGAGCAATTTTTAGTAGTGTTTGTATGTTCCCCCAATATATTTGGCCTTGTCCAGATTTCCTACATTAACAGGTTGCGAGGTACATGCAAATAAAATTGCTTTATAGAATTAGGCATATACAAACCTCTCAACTGTCCCCGAATTTGGCTCAAAATGTTGCTCTTCCCTTAATAATCCCTCTGCAAAATGGTAATTTTGGAAGAAAACATGGAGGGTTTACAATTAATAAATAACTGTAATAATCAGTTATAGATTACTTTATTTCAGAAATGCATGTAGATTCTTTTATTTTGTCAGCTGCTCAAGTTAGCAGTACTAATATTAAAAGTGTCCCTTCTTTGACAGGTTCCCAGCTGTTTTGTGTGGCTATTTTATATTTTTGCATCACATTTTTGGTCCATTTTTCATAAAATTGTGTTTTTTTGGCAAATTAGTGGCAAATCATTAAAGACTGAAGTTAGAAAATAATGAAAGACATTTGAGTTTCAGATTTCGTACCTTTCAGAAAATTCATACTAATGCAAGACCTACTACTCTATTATCTTTCTAAGTTTATAAGAGCAATATTTAAAAATTGTCCTTATTTTTGGGCCTTTGTCCCACTTCTATGTATGGCTTTGTCTAGATTTCTTGCTCTGAAGTTAGAAAATAATGAAAGACATTTGAGTTTCAGATTTCGTACCTTTCAGAAAATTCATACTAATGCAAGACCTACTACTCTATTATCTTTCTAAGTTTATAAGAGCAATATTTAAAAATTGTCCTTATTTTTGGGCCTTTGTCCCACTTCTATGTATGGCTTTGTCTAGATTTCTTGCTCTGAGGTTGAGAGGTATGACAAATGTGTCAGGGCCATTGCAGTCAGCCAGAGACATTTCAAATTGTGACATAATTGTTGCACCCCACTCCCCCATGTAGTGTGTCCAAGCAAGGCAAGGGGCAGTTATGCAGTGTAAATGTGCAGACTATCACCCCCCCCCATCCAAGGTAAACACAAGTACTACAGTGGCTTTTCATCTGTCATTGATTTTGCAGAATGTTCTGGTTTCTGTCATATTTTTATACTGTTGATATATGCTTATTATTATTCAGAAAGTGCCTTTTGCTCTGTGTTTAAGTAGCAGTACTTTAATGACTCTCAGGTAAGAATGTCTGATATTGTAAGATGCAAGTAAGTTTTAATGAGCAGTATTGCCAACATTGAAAGCCTTTCTGTTGTTGCCATACAGAGAATACTTACATAACTAGATAATGTATAAGCCTTGGGTATTGAAATGCATATGACAATTGTTGTTGTTGTTTCTTTCGGCTTTTCCCGGTTAGGAACTCTGGTCAGCTAATGATTGGTAGTTGATTTTTACGTGCCGAGTTACCAGCCCTGATGCACAACCTTCAACGAAGGTACGCCCATTCATGCATGCCTCCACACAGAAGATGTTTTAGCTGAGAATCGAACCGGACAGCGTCTTACTGTGAGGCGTATGACAGTATTTGTAATAAAGGCCAGGATTAGATTATGTTAATCTCATTACAGGCTTTACCTGCAAACTAAACAGAATGCCAATCTATCATGTGTGGTCCATATCCTGTGCAGTAATCCTTTAAGCAATATATGTTGAGCTTGTTTCTTGTTTGCTTTTCATTTTTTACTTTGATCATGTTTTCACCATGAAACAAGTAGATAGTTGTCAGGCAGCAGGTCTTTTTTGGATAAGAAACATTTTTACACGTGGGGGTATCACAGAGATTGCTACTTTCAGCATGTTACTTGGTACTTTAATAAAGCTGAATATAAATTATAATTAGAACTGGAGTGCGAGGAGAAATGATTTGAGTTAAGTGCTGCTTGTTTTTCTTATACTTGATTTTGACTGGCATTCCAGTAATGTGTTTAAAAAGTATTTTATTTTTTCATGCCTCACATCCTTTTTGTTTCCATCTAGACATTAAGTAAGCTGTCATGCAGCCAATTGATTGAAATATTTTTTTTTCTTCTGCACTTCATTTTGTCTTGATTGGACTCCCATAATGATGGTTTGGCACCCAGGGCATCGCATTTAATTAAAGTTTTTGTGGTTTTGAGCATAGCTCCTCCCCTTTCTAGTTGGTCACACCCATTCCCATTGACCCCAACCATTCAGCTGTCTCCTGCAGCCCCCCTTTGATTTGAAGTCACCAGCTGTCACTGGATGGAAGGAGTATTGCCAGCAGCTGCTGAGTAAAGAAAACCCACAGAGGTTGAACTGCTCCAGACACAGCCTATAATTACAGAGGAAGAACAGCCCACCCTAGAAGAAGTAAGAATAGCACTAAAGTAAATGAAGATCACTGCAGATAAGATCAGGATTTTGGGTGAATTAGGGGAGAAATTGCTTCTGAGGGTATGCACACTTCCTTTTAATTTCTCCAAATCTTTTTGGTTTCTAATTCCATGCAGGAGTGGACCCCATTCCTAAGTCAAAGTACAATTAAGGTTCATGAAATTAGCATTGTTTCATAGCAGTATGGAGAGAAAGATGTATCCGAAATGACTGGAGAACAAGCATTAAAGTGCCAGTGTTAAAGAGCAATGAGGACATTCACAACAGTTGGCAGGTTAAAGGTATCCAGCTAAAAGTGCTAGAGAGACTGATTGATAAATGAACAGAATTAGAAAGTAAGATGGGATATGAGTAGTTTGGATTCAGATCATGATGTAGCACAACTGACAATGTCTGAAGTGAGACAGACAATAAAAGCTAGAGTTGAGGAAATAGTCTAACTGGGAATTCCTTGACTTGGAGATAGCATATAAAAAGACCACAAGAAAACCTACAATGATTCTAAGTCCTGGAAACATTGATAGAATTAGTGATGGCTATGTAGAAGAACCCAATGACACTAATATAAACTGTTTGGATTTTCAGAGGGGTTAACAGTAGGATTGTGGGTGCATCATGGTTCTTCCTAAGCTCACTGCCATTCATCTTGGTGATGGACAACATTAGTAAAAAGGTTGGAGGGGATGGATCAGCAAAGCTGCTATATGCAGACAATGTTGATCTTCAGAAAATAATGTGGCAATGGAATGCATAGCTGAATTCACATGTGATGAAACTGAGTGCAGACAAAAAGGTTGCCTTGGCAGCAAATGGTGGAAATCAGAAGAAGCCAAAAATTGATATAGAATGGAAAGTAGTGGAAGAGGTTAATAGCTGCAGGTATCTGGGAGCAGTGGTGTAGCTAGGATTTTAAGATTTCTATTCAAAGCTCCCAACCTGCTGTCCCCCACTAAGCCACACCCACATCAGCACATTGAGCTCTGCCTACACTCCTTATAAACTGCTCTCCAAGCCACACTCTCTTCACAATGCTAATGTCTCTCCCACCTCTGGCAAATATACACCAAGATGCTAATCATTTATATGCTGAAACAATAAAACAAAAATGGAAATTTCAGTCAATGTGTGGAAAAGCACATAAAGTAGCTTCTCATTTACATTATGGCGACTTTACCACAGTGCACTTGTACCCGGATGACAACTCATGAGTGCATTTTAACACAGTGTGACACTGCCCTTAGACATCTAGCATGCAAGTGTTCACATGACTGATCTTTTGTAGTACTGTTGCTTTGTGAGAAGTCACAGTTTTGCCCCACAAGTAGTCTTTGTACCATGTCAAGCTAGCCAGTCACACAGAGGTCCATTCACCCCCCCCCCAACACACACACACACACTCGCAAACACACCATAAAACTAAACCTGGTAAAGACAAACACCAGCACTTTATCCATGTACTCCCAACCATAAGTAAACACCAGCAACTAACTGTGAAATCCATTCTGGACTCCTTTTTTACATTTTACACATGTGGTCAGGGTGTCATATCAACAGTGCCAATCATCTCAAGCCAAGGTTTAAACTGCCAGATTTCTAGCCCTGCCACAGTGGTTCATCTGTGCCACTCACTCACACCTAGTGCCTATTTAGAATGTCCAATCCATCTACTGCATGCATTTGGAATGTGGGAGGAAACCAGAGCAAACCCACATGACCACAGGGAGGACATGCAGACTTTGCACAGAAGGCACCTCAGTCAAGAGTTGAACCAGAGAAACTCTTGCTGCGAGGTGACAGTGCTAACCACTGCACCACCATGGCTGCCCTATAGAATGTCATATGCAAAACAAACTCCAGAGTCCCACAGGCACATGCAATTTGTACAATAAACCATAATAACTATAATTACCAGTGACAGAAAAATGTACCCAGTGCTTATTGTGACATAAAAATATTGAATACAGGAGTATTGCCTGAACAATATTTTTTTGTGTGGTTTACTCCACATGGCAAACATAAATATCCAGTAAAAAGTTATTTCCAGTTAACTATGAAAGCCAAATGTATTTATCTAGCTATCCATCTACCTATTTATCTATCATTGATCAGGTTTGTCCTTCTAGGTCAGTGGCTCTTTACAGAAGAGATCCCAGGTGGTATGCATACTCACTAGGGGGAATATGGCCAGGCGACAGGGCAACATCTACTTTTACTTAAGCAGATTCTTCCCACAGTTCTTTGGCACAAATTCACTAAATAGCTAAACTCACTGCACTGCCTAAAATCATATTTCCAAAGAACAGAAAAGAAGAGCATCTTCACTAGCAACACTCAAATAACCATCAAAGGATCATTCTGTCATGAATGCTGGTTCTCTGAATTCAGCCATCATCTTCAGCCTTCATCACCAGGCTCACTCCCCACCCCCAAGTTGTTTACATTGTTCTACTTCAAAGATGTTTCTACTACTGGCGCTGAAAACATAATCAGAAAAATTCCAGTCACAACCTGCTAGGGTCTGATGACCTGCACCTGCAGTTTATAAAGACCATTGCAGAACTTTTTCATTTACTTTGCTTCCATGTCACTATCTTCCATGTTTGTGTCTTTCGGCTTTTCCCGGTTAGGGGTCGCCACAGTGGAACTCCGGTCCGCTAATGATTGGTAGTTGATTTTTATGTGCTGAGTTACCAGCCCTGATGCACAACCTTCAATGAAGGTATGCCCACCCACGCATGTCTCCATGTAGAAGACGCTCTAGCTGAGAATCGAACCGGACAGCATCTTACTGTGAGGCGACAACGCTACCACAGCACCACCACTGCGGACCTTAAAATATAGAAAGGTACCATTAGTGAAACCAACCCACAGACCTGCTTAGGCTTCACATCCATTTCAATACTCCCAGTGTAGTTAAGTGCCAGAAAAAATAGACCATGACCAACCATCTAAATGTATTGCTGACCAGGTCCATAGGTAAATACTAGGCTAGCTGCCCATCTGGGCCATTTTTGCGCTTACCCAGTTTCTCCTGGTGAGAATCAAACCCCACACCTCTTATCTATGAGATGACCACTTTAACAATTATGCCAACTCTCTGTCTCCCATCTAACATGAATTCTGGCCCTAATGGAGCACAAAGACAGCTGTCTAGATAATAACTGATGACATCCTAATGGGCAAACAATCAAACAAGAAGCACTGTTTCGAGGAGGAACCAAGCACCGGACAGCTCTTGGGTAAAACCAATTTATTTATTGAAACAAAAACACAGACCCGACGTAAAATGCTTGACGAAACACCGCATTTTTCATCCTTATAACAGACTTCATCAGACAACAGGAAACAGCTAAAAAACAATTTCATTGATTCTCATTCATTCATATATATTTATCTACACACCATTTTTATACACATCATTTTTACAGTTATTTATTGTGTATATCTTCATGTCATTTTACATGTCATTTTACATTTTGTGTCGTGTAAAGTTTAGGAACTTTGGCTGTTTGAGAGCTCACTTCCTTTTTGGATTTTAACACGTTTATATATATTTAACAATGGTTTTTATTTGTGTCCATTGTTTATATATTATCTTGTATTTTAAAGTATGTGATTTTCATTATTGATTCAAGGTTGGTTTATGAGAATAACAGGAACACGTTTCAACCATTAAGTTAGTTGTCATTGTATATCATATAATTATGTTATATATTCATGAGATGTAATTTTATTGGATGATTCAAATTTTTGCCAGCTTATATATATGTTTTTTAGCTGTTTCCTGTTGTCTGATGAAGTCTGTTATAAGGATGAAAAACACGGTGTTTTGTCAAGCATTTTACATTGGGTCTGTGTTTTTGTTTCAATAAATCCATTGGTTTTACTCAGGAGCTGTCCGGTGCTTGGTTCCTCCTCGAAACAGTGCTTCTTGTTTGATTATTAGTTTTGGTTTTGCACTGTTCTTCTACTTTTTGTGTATCCTAATGGGCAAACACAAACAGCAAGTCACAGCAGCAATATTTTTAAACCTAACCAAAGCAGTTGACATAGTAAACCATCCACTCTTTCACACGGCCATTCAAGTCCACTGTATCAACACTTAAGCTTCCCAATTGTTTCTTATCTTTTTTCCCACCACAATTTCATAATTAAAAACAGGCTCTTCCTCTACAACTAAAGCTCTTTTCTCAAAGGAGTCCCTTGGGTTTCTGTTTTATCACCCTTGTATTTCTTCATTTATACGAAGAGACTCCCAGCAGAACTCACAAATATATGTCCTTCTCTGTGCCGACAATGTGGTCATCTATAGATTTCATCAAACCCCTCATAACATTAACATTCAACTTCAACAAGACCTCATCTTCCTTTTCCAGATGGCTAAACTCAAGAAAACTACTACTAAACCCCAATACAACAAAATGCATGCTATCTGGGACCCCACAAAACTCAGATCATCAGTTTCTGTTTCATTATTCATGACAAAAAGCACACCTCCCTCAACACCACCACCTTATTCAAATACATTTCAAAGTTCCAACTTCACATTCACAGAACCAAAGCAAAAATACAGCAAACCTTTTTTGTGGGTATAGATGATGATACACTTTATAACTACACCAGGTAGGGAAGCCATAGGGAAAGGTAATCTTATTGCCCAGCTTGAATATGTTCTCCCAGTAATCACCTCTGCCTCAAAGAAAAGACTTATCTGACAACCTGCAACTGACAGCAAAATATACCATCTCACCACTGCTCACTCCTTTAGAAAGTAAACTGGCTGCCAGCTGAGAAAAGAGCAGGTCTAGTACTGGGCTCCTTTGATTTAAACTGCTAAACCAAAACTCCTTCTCTTACCTAACAGAAAGATTCAAACAGGGGAAAAAACTTACACCCTCATTTCTCAACCTGTCATGCCTACTCTCTCCACATCACCTTTCCCACTAGAAAATGCAGTAACCACACCTTCTCCACATTAGGCCCCAAATTCTGGAAAACAATACCACCAGTTGTAAAAGCTCATCTACTCTACTGCAATTCAGGAAAGTTCTCAAATGTTACCTAACAATTAGCAGAATGCTACTGCTTTCCAAACATAACATAACATAACATAACATAACATAACATAACATAACACAACATAACATAACATAACACAACGTAACGTAACATAACATAACATAACATAACATAACATAACATAACATAACACAACGTAACGTAACATAACACAACGTAACGTAATGTAACATAACATAACACAACATAACATAACATAACATAACACAACATAACATAACATAACATAACACAACGTAATGTAATGTAACATAACATAACATAACACAACGTAACGTAACATAACATAACATAACATAACATAACATAACATAACATAACATATTCCAGCTGCTACTCAGTTTCTTTAACAATGCATATGTTGTCCCTAGCTAGCATTGGCTTGAACACCTAAATGCATGCTATCTAGAAGCTCTGTTCCATTTTCTTCCTCCAGCTGCTCCAACTTTCCACCATCCCCTTAACCCTCCTCCCTTCATCATCACACTCCCTTCCCAGTGCCCTGCTTGTGTTCTTCTCACCCTCACAGCTAGCGCTCAGTACTTAATTTTTTTAGTAGATAGCATCAATAACCAGTTTTCACTGTTAAGCTGACTGCTTCTTTCCTTCTTACTTTCTCTCTGTCCTTTCCCACCACTTGCACTTCTATTAACAGCCACTGTCACCCCCATACTCAATGTGCAGTCATCCATCCATCTAGCTATTTCTCTCTATCTGTCTGTCTCTCTACCTGTCCTTTGTTGACTGGGTTAGTCCCACTAGGCTAATGGTGTCTTTTTAGGGGAGACCTGATGTGGTATTTATACTACTAGGGGAAATTTGGCCAGGGCAACAGGTAACTCTCCCTAATCTTTTTGATAGGTGCTGTAGGATGTTTTACCTACACCTGAGCTACCACCAATACAAAGACATGGTACCCTGGTTTAATGTATCGTTGGAAGGAAGAGTTTTAAACCTGTATGCATCACCTCTTTACATAACAGTCAAGACCATCTTCTTTGTCAGACTCCACCAACAAACCCCTGTGTCTTCCCTTAACCCCATTCATCTCCTCACCACCTGTATTCATGCACTATGTATACAAAGCCTGTAACAGAAATATGTGTACGTTACATTGTATATGCATGTGCATGTGTATTTGCTACATTGTATATGCCTGTGCATGTGTGCTTGTTATGCTGTATATCTGATGCATGTGTGTTTGTTACATTGTATATGCCTGTGGATGTGTGCTTGTTATATTGTATATGTGTGTGCATATGTGCTTGTTACATTGTATATGCCTGTGCATTGTAAATATCTCTTTACGACTGTACATGTTTTAATGTTGACATACCTGCACTTTGTGAATTTATTTTGAAGCTATATTTGCCCTTTCAATCTCTGCTTATAAATTTTCATTGCAAATTCTCCTTCTGTCACTGTTTTGTTTTCACATCTAGGATTAGCCTGAAATAGGTCCACATGGATCACTACTCCATGTTGGTACAGAAATCTAAATAATTAGATAAAATAAACATACAGGTACTCTGAAATAGTCCAGTACTACTAACAATGAAATATGTTGTGAATACACACAGGAAAAAAAATTAACCTGCACACACACACACACACACACACACACACACACACACACACACACACACACACACACACACACACACACTCACACACACACAAAACATCAAATACTTCCATACATGATAACATAAAAATTGATATTTCAAATACAGCAATAGAGTTGTACACAATAAAAAAATGGCCTACACATCAACACTGAACACTAATTAAACATTTCTATACATCACAACAATGACAGCACCTAACAAAACATGCACCTTAACATATAAATTATGAATAATACAAAGCTATACCAACTAAAGTACTGTGTAAAGGACCAATCATCAACATACAAGAAAAATGCAACCTACTGAAAAAAAGCATTAACTCACACAGTAGTCTAAAATGATGAACCTTTTAAAGGTAACCTAGTAGTAACAAGAATGACTGCTGACTCAGGGATTCAAACAAACACTTTTCTTTCACAAATGACATGTAAGAGTGAATTTTCTACCATGTTTCTATATAAAGCCTATAGTACTGCTCCACAGATATGTATCCTAACATTGAAACATTTCCTAGTTAGGGTGTAGTGAGGATTTTAAGATTTATTTATTTTTTTTCAAATAGAAATGTTATTGATTTTGCATTACATATACATCACAAATAATTGCAGATTAACAATGAGCAGTAATATAAAGGAGAACATACACTTACTAATTATATACAATATGTACAATAGTGCTGCTAGGGATATGACCCCTAGAATAAACTTACTGAGAAACATATATGCAAGCCGGTAGATACTGCAACTGAACATAATGTATTACCCTTGATTTGCACCATAAAGATCAAATAGAGGAGAAAATTGAATACGTATCTTGAGCCACACAACAAGTGGGACAAGGAAAAAAGGGAAGAGGAGCATTAAGGAAGCATATAGAGGAAGGGCCTTTAGGAGTTCTGGACCACCTCCGTTCATGAATACTTTAGTTGTCAGATTCTCAAATAAAGTATTCCAGAATTTCTGAAAGTAAATACGTTTCTGGGGGTTTGTTATTAAAAGTTTTTGTGAAGTAATGTATTTAACAGCCATGTTCCTGAATCCACTCCAGGACATCTTAATATGATCTAGCCAATGTTTGGTAATGTATAATTTGACTAATAAACGGAGCATTATTAAGATGTGAGATCTTAATTTTGATGTATTAATATTAGTGATATGTAATAATGCCATCTCTCATGAGAGAGATGATTTGTGGTACCCCATCTTGTCAAGTCTCACCTTGAGAGAACACCAAATACTGTGAGAGTATCTACAAAGCCATATATATGTAGGATGTTGGCCTGGGGGTAGGAACAGCAGGGTCATGCAGTCAAGACATTCAGGTTAAATTTATTTAAATGGACGGGTGTGAGGTATAGGTTGTTGGTTATCATGAATTGTGTATAAGTGAGTTTCTTAAACCGAGAGAATAGGAGAGTGGATTTAATGGCAGATAATTTTTGTTCTTCTGATAGTTTTGCGCCCTGGTGGTTCCAGTAGTCCGTGTATACCAATTTATCTTGGCGTAGAATTATACTTATAAGTTTATAAGCGAGGGACAGCATACACTTGTTATTGGCTAGACTTTCCACTAATTTAGAGACCTGATTGAAGTCAGATTCATGAATATTGAGATCATGAGGTAGAGATGCAATACGTTCCCTTATTTGTTGCAGGATTATGATGTATTTTTTAGATAAATTCAGAATATCCCACAATTCTGTGAGTGACGAGTCTCTATGCTTATGAATATCCCATAGCGTGTATTCTTTGATTAGAGGGTAGTCAACCAGATTAATCATGTTCCTATTCAATTTGAGATTAGGGTTTAGATGGATGGGTTGGAATAACAGAAGAGCTTTTTCTAATTTCAAGGATTTAAATAGTTCTTGAAAAGATTTAATTTTATCATTTAAGATATGATACAGCTTTAATTTCCTAAAAATTAATGGGCCTAAGAAAGGGAGAGCTTTGGGGTTAAAATCATTGCTTAAAGCATGATTAAACTACATTTTTACCCAAAGGACAGTCTGTATTAGGTTGGTTGGATGGTAGTTAGCAATTCTAATTAATCTATTTGCATGTAGAATTCTATAATAGAGTTGCAAGTCCGGCATACCTAGGCCTCCCCTAGCTATTGGAAGTGTAAGTCTCTGATACAACACTCTTACGGATTTTGGGTACCAGATGAACTTAGCAAAGGCTTTGTGGATTTTAGTGAAAAATGCACTGGGGATGAAGGAGAGAGATGAATGAAAGTGATAGAGAAGCTTCAGGAGAATGTTCATTTTAATGATAGAAGTTTTAGATAGCATGGGCAGTTTCATCTGTTGCCATCTGGACATGTCTTGGCATAGTATCGACCACATCTTAGTTAAGTTGGAGTGTAATGTGGAGGGTGAAGAGTGGTCATAACAAATCCCTAGATATTTAAAGGAGTATACCATATGGAAGGGAGAATCTGGAAAGAGGTTTTGTCTATGGGCTGTAGGACTAATTGAGAAAATATAGGATTTGTCTTGATTGACTTTATAGTCCTAAATATGTGCAAACGTATATAAGGTAGTGAATAATTTCTTGGTATCTGACAAGGGGTGTTCAAAATATAGATTCAGGTCATCTGCAAATGCAGTCAAGCTTATTGTGGTATGTAATATTTTGGGAATTGAATGGTGTTTTCTTTGCAATAAGGATAAGAAGAAAGGTTCTAGGTATAAGTTAATAAGAAGGGGGGAGAGGGGGCACCCTTGTTTGGTTCCATTTGAGATTTGTATTGGTTGCAAGAATTTCTTATTGATATATAGGCACATGTAAGAACTACTGTATAGAATTTTGATAATATTGATGAACTCTGGGGGGTAGGGTATATCAAAATAAGATAGTATTGTGAGCAAAAAGTTCCAGTTGACCCTATTGAATGCCTTACATGTGGCCAGAATCATAGCATATCTTGGATTTTTGTCTTTCTTGGTAAGGTTAATCATGGTTTCCATAATTAAAGCATTATCCCAGGTGTGTCTGTTGGACATGAAACCTGCTTGTTCTTTAGATATAAGGGAAGGCATTACTTTTTTAAGTCTTTCAGCTAATACAGATGATAAAATTTAGGGAAACTGGACTGTAGTTATTAAGATTTGATTTATCCAGGTTATTTTTGGGGATTAGAATGGTCTTTGAGTAGTTAATGTAAAGGTCTGATATGTCATTAGTAGATATACAGTTAAATAGCTTAAGTAGAATGGGAGCTAGGGTATCTTTAAAGGTTTTATAGAAGTCTGGGGAGTATCCATCTGGACCTGGAGCTTTCCCTAACTTGAGGTTTCCGATGGCTTTTACAACTTCTAGTTGACTCAATGGGACAGATAAGATTCCTTTCTGTTCTTCATTTAGCTTTAGAAATATGATGTTGTTGAGATAATCTTTTATCTCTGAGATTGGGGTTTGATGGTCATTACTAGCATAAATTCCTGAATATAATTGATGAACTAGGTGAGTAATTTGGGAGTCTGATTTATAGAGTGTACCTTGATGATAGATAAGGGCTATCCTGGGTGACACCTGTTTGTTGTCAATTAGCCTAGCTAGTGCCTTGGAGGGAGTTTGTATCTGTTTGTATCCATTCAGAATATTTTGTGATAAACCTTAGTTCTTGTAGGGAGTAGTTAGATTGATATAGGTTGAATAATTCCCTTTGCTTATCTATGATATTATTTTCCATTGCTAAAGTATGGTTCACTTGAAGCCTATCGTCTAGTTCTGTAATCTCGGACACTAGGTGGTACTAGGATTTTAAGATTTATGCAGCTCACATACCTATACCTCATTTAAACTGACTGCAACTCAACAACAGCTACACAATTCAACTTTTAATATGAATGCTGTCTTACTAGTACATATTACTGACACCACTCCTGTCTCAGAAATATCCAAAAAATCAAAAAGCAAGTAATTTTGTTAGATGGAGGTTTGTTCTCTTGAACCTCCAACACCCCCTTTACTTGTATATACTAACTCTATGGTTCTGCATTAGTGGAGGACAAACTATCTCATAAAACATGCAGAAGCACTGATTCCCTTCACATTGTCAGTGCAGAATTTACCAAAACCTTCAATTTCAGTCTGATAACATAATATTTTGATGATACCTGCAGTCAATAACTGCTTTCGCCAATATACAAAATTTACCAATGCCAGTCATGAGCAAAGATACACACACACACACACACACACACACACACACACACACACACACACACACACACACACACACACACACACACACACACATTTTTGCACCAAAACACCTCCAACACAGAGGCTTTGCCCCTTATACTCTTAATTATATATATATATATATATATATATATATATATATATATATATATATATATATATAGTTCCCTATCAGAAGCCTGAAACACTATAAGCTTGAAAATCAAAATCCTGAAAGCAAAAGCCTGAAAATTCAAAATCCCGAAAACCCAAAATCCTGAAACTCAAAATCCTGAAAACACAAATAATGCTAATATGCCACTATAAAGACACTAATATCTACCAACTGACCCTGACCCTAACCCTAACCCTAAGGTCCGTCAATATCTTACACTCACCTGACCCGCGCCCTATCCCTAACTCACTTAAACCACCCCTAACCCCAATATTTGTAACTATTGCATACATGCCTAACCTGCGCCCTAACCCTAACTCACTTAAACCGCCCCTAACCCTAACATAAAACCAACCGCACACTCACCTGAACCCAACGCATGACCTAACACCACAGGGCTAACAATAGCAAAGCCACAATGACGTCAGTATGTCCATTTTGTGTTTTCAGGATTTTGAGTTTCAGGATTTTGGGTTTTCGGGATTTTGAATTTTCAGGCTTTTGGTTTCAGGATTTTGATTTTCAAGCTGATAGTGTTTCAGGCTTCTGATAGGGAACCATATATATATATATATATATATAGGTCTACCTGAAAACATTGACACTCCAAAACACAGACAACGTGATAACCGACACCACAAAGCCGAAAGTTCAAAAGCACGAAACTTCACATGCCCGACAAACCACAATTCTGACAATCAACAAAACAAAACAAATACCTTTTCTGAAAAACACACACACAACACAAGCACACCAAAAACCTTACAAACCTACACTAAACCTTATATACACAACTATCTATGCACTAACCTTAACCCAAACCTTAACCCTAAGGTCCGTCACTATCGCACACTCACCTAATTCGTGCCCTAACTCTAACTCACTTTACCTGCCCCTAACCCTAAAGTCTGTCACTATCGCACACTTACCTTACCCGCACCCTAACCCTAACTCACTTAACCCACCCCTAACCCTAAAGTCTGTCACTATCGCACACTTACCTTAACATGTCAGTGTTCTCAGCATCGGGCTTTTCAACTGTCAGTCATCTCCGCTGTCGATTTTCCGGTCTCGGTGTTCTCATCGTCTGTGTTTTGGCGTGTCGGTGTTTTCAGGTAGACCTATATATATATATATATATATATATATATATATATATATATATATATATATATATTTATCTACACACACACACACACACACACACACACACACACACACACACACACACACACGCACCAATTTCACAGTCACACATTTGCCACAGCAGCAGCCTACCTCTTCTCTCCTATTCCCTGAAAGCCAGCAATCTTCTGTGTACCTCTCTGCTGTTAGACTGTGACAAAAGTGAAAGAACAAACCTGGGCCGGATTCAATAAACCCTATGCTAAGTGTACACTAAGTGCACACTATGCATACACAATATGTATTCAGTAAAACTCTTATCACATTTTTTGTGCTTTCTAGTTACTCAGGAAGATTACATTAAGTGTACATGCACTCTGCACTTTGTGGTAACCTGATGAATCCCTGTCAATATTTAAAGCTGCAAGAATATCAGTAGGAAAACTAAAATTAGGAGAAAGAAGGTGTGTGTTATATCTGTGTTGTCTATTCACTCAGAACAGTATACACTTACCCCCCATGCCTTGCACGGCGTGTGGGATTAGTGCAGGAGCTCTAGCAGGTAATATGTCTGCCATGCGATCCAGGAACAGCCTGCAGGGGTGTGCACGAGCGCTCCTGCACTAGTTCTGCAAGGACTAAGCCCCTGTATGCAAATCAGCCCATTTGCAGGAGAAATCCATGCAAATGAGGTGAATTTGCAATCCAGGAAGCTTGAAACTGGCCGTGCAGGACTAGTGCAATCTGCAGAAATGTACTCTATTAACAACCGAGTACATTTCTGCAAAATCTAAAATGGAGCCGTTACAGCTCCAAATAAAGGCTGCATATCAGTCAGGAAGCATGCCAATGGCCAAATATAAGGCCATTGGCATTGCAAATAACCTAAAAAATAAAAAAATCAACTTTTATTTTTTCTTTTGCCGATCTCGGCTGTTTAAGCATAGGGCAGCGATGAGCAAACGGGATTGGGGAAATAATAAAATAAACCTGAAATAAGCATTCTAACTAAAATCACTATTCTGCCATGAAAGTCAATGGCAGGCAGAAGAAAACATGGCCAGTGAGTAGTGGTTGCTAAGGGGATAAACTCAGTGTGAGACATGCAACTATGCATTAGCAGGCAATCCTATGCAAATGAGGGGAATGATAGTGAATCCCAGTTTTTCCCAGCATGCTAGTCAGGTCCCAACAGTCTAAGAGAAGGAATAGCTTGTTGCAAGCCTTGGAGTTAGCTGACATCATGGGGGTGTGTCAGGCATACTGTAAGTGGATTGGAACCCTGTGGCTTGGGTTTGCTCCTAGCTTAGCACAGCTAAGCTAGGGGGTGTGTCTGAATCTGCCTAGCACTCTTTACATTGACTAAGCGGGTGTGTGGGCCATGCACTGGGTTTTAAAGGAAGAAAAAAAAAGTTAAACCTGGAAATAGCAGCACTGTGCACATTTGAGCACTCTGTTTGTGCAGCACACCCCTGGGCTTAAACGGGAAGGCAATGGGAAGGGAAAACAGCAGAAGGAAGGTAATCAAGGAGAGCTAGCTTAGCTGGCAGGTGAAATGTATCAGAATCAGCCAATTACACAGGCAGTAGACCAGCCCAGCCCAGAACACTACTATAAACTATGCAAACACCTTCCCCTCTGGTTTTTCCCACACTCTACACCACCTGTGTATACAAGCGGGGAGCTTTTAACCAACAAAACTACAAAATGAGAGGGGCTGCAGCAGGCAACATAGAACAACATGCGCAAGAGGCTGAAGGTGTTGAGGATGTGAATGCTGCCAATCAACCCACAGCGAGATGACGGAGAAGAGTGTACAGACCCAGGGTAACCTACCAAGGGCTACATGAGCTTGAGATAGTGGAACACTATATTGTGGACAGGGACCTCCTACAGTAAATTGTTGAGCTGTGCCGGCCACGCCTGACACACCGAACAGACTGAAGGGAACCCATCTCAGTGGATACAAAAGTATGTGTAGGCATAGGAATACTAGCCACAGGTACCACCCAAAACTCAACTGGGGATATCATGGGGATCACACAGGCATCAGCATCCAGAGTATTCACCAGTTCCTGTATGCCATGTCAGCACATGCCAGTGAGCACGTATATTTCCTCAACACCCATGAGGTGTTGGCTAGCAATATGCATCTCTTCCACCAAATAGAAGAATACCCTGAGGCAGTGGGTGCTATAGACTGCATGCACATATGCATCAGAGCATCACTTGGTGATCAGGGTAGAGCCTACATCAATTGCAGGGTTCCTCCCCTCCATCATCTGCTAGGTCGTGTGTGATTCCCAGGGCATTATAATGAATGTGTGTGCTGGCTGCCCTGGAAGCTATCACGATTGCCACATTTGGCATCTGATGCAGCTGTACCAGAGATTTGCCAATGGGGACATCCCCTACGGTCACCTAGTGGGGAATGCTGGTTACACACTGGAGCCATTGCTGATGACACCCATCAGAAATGCACACACACCTGAACAAGAACGCCATAATGAGGCACACACACAGACCAGACTGATAATAGGGCATGCGTTTGGGATGCTCAAGTCATGGTTCCGGTGTCTGGACACATCTGGTGGAGCCTTGCAGTACTCACCAGTTATATGTACTCAAATTGTTATGGTATGTGCCATGCTACACAATATGATCCTGCGGAAACAGCTACAGCAGGAACAGCATGGGGCAGGGCCACACAGCCCCCCACCAATGCCAAGGCCTGCACAGGCACAGAGTGAATCGGAAGAGGAACAACCTGAGCCTGCCCCAGTAGGCAGATGGAGGCATGCCCAGTATGCCCTGGCCATGGCAAAGTGACAACGTATAGCACATACACTGAAACAGCAGGGACCCAGGGAATGACACCTCTCTCTGACTCGCACATAGAGTAAAAGGGATGCCAAACATGACACTACCTGTGCTCAACCATGTATATGGAATGTACTATGTGCATCCAACATAGGCAGCCCTCCAGCACCATCCTCAATCCTGCCACACCCACAAGGTAAGTCAGTCAGCCTACCAATTGCCAAATGGAGTAGAATGTGTCATTACCTGTATCTATGGTATGGATGTGAGCATGCAATGGAACTGGGTGGCTGAATGCTATGGCGACAGATAGTAGACACCCATAGTAGCACAATGACATCTGTAACACATACTGGAGTCACCATTGTAGCCAGTGCTACACAGGGTGACAAAACCCACTGCAAAAAATGTGCTGGGCGACATGTGTGTCCATATGACTCACACATGCTAGTTAGGGAGGTTCACATACCCAACAACAGTCTCAGCCAGCAGGACAGGTATAGACAAACCCAGACAGAGCCTGTGCTATGGCCTCTGAATGATGCCTATGGGTAACCTCCCCCCCCCAGGCCTACACAGACAGACTACAGCAGGTCAGGCAGTGGGATGTTAGTTCTGAAGGGTAGGAAGTCAGATACTAATATGTAGGGCAACCAAAGCTAAGACCTGTAGTACACTGATATGCCTCTAGTCAGTATGATAGGTTAGAATACAGAATGAATAGAAATCATGATATTAAGCGTGATGTATTTAAATTCAGTAGGAAATTACATTTAAAGTATTTTTTTAGAGATTCTCATACAGAAGTTGATTCAATTAACTGTGATGAAAGTATGAATACTTCGTGCAAAAGTTTTTATACATGTGACTCTGAATAGCTTGCCTAATGCCTATTGTAAATTAGATACACATAATGTTTGTATAAATAGTGATTTTCTACCACCTTTTTTGAATGAAGAAGTAGCCCATTGCTCTAATATGTTAAATTATGTGATAGAGGATGTGCTTTCTGACTTTAATAGGAATAGACATCTAGTTAACTATAACTTAACTGCTATGGAATGGGAAGCTCTACAGATTTTAAGTAAAATGAGGGAGATTGCTTTTAAACCCTCTGATAAGGGAAACAAGTTGGTTGTCAAGCATTATACTCGATATTTATATATGTGCATGGAACATTTAGAGGATGATGAGACATATGATAAGATTGATGTGTCCATTTATCAACAAGCCTTGGTTGAATATATTGAGTTATTACATAAAGGCCATAGACTTGAATATTTTTCAGATGCAGATGTAAAAAAGAAGTTTAAACTAGATGTATGCAAAATGGCCCACTTTCATTGCCTCCCCAAGATACATAAAAATTTAGCTAAGCCTCCGGGGAGGCCTAGAGTTTCAGGTTGTGATTATTTTACGCACAAGTTGGGTTCATTTTTGCAGTTATCTAGCACCTGTAGTTTACACCTTGCCATCCTATATTTGTGATGTATTTGACTTTTTGGCTAAAATAAGTGATGTTAAATGGAATGACAATATGTATTTTTTCACTATTGATGTTAAAAGTCTCTATACGAATATTAGCCATAATTTTGGCTTGGAAGCCTTAAGATTATTTTTGGGTAGTTCACCAGTAACAGAATATATAGTTGAATTGGTTTATTTTTGTCTTACTCATAATTTTTTTGAATTTAGCAATGACCTTTAAAGGCAGAAAAAAGGCACAGCTATGGGGGCTGCTTTTGCCCCCATGTATGCCAATTTATGCATGAGTCTTTTTGAGAGTGAATATATTTATAGAAATACATTTTTTTGTGATCATGTCATCAGGTATTTCCGATATATTGATGATTTAATTTTTATAGCTGAAGGTGGTTTAGAAATTATATCTCATTTTGTTGAAATGTTGCATAATAATAGGTATGGTTTGCAATTTGATGGCCTTAAGTTAGGTACGTGTATTCCCTTTCTGGATGTGGTTATTAGTATTAAACATGGTACTGAATTATTCACTTCTGTACATAGAAAATTTGAATGTGGCACACAGTATGTACATGGTGATAGTTGCCACCCTCCACATACTATTGCAGCACTCCCATTTGGTGAGATGCTTAGGATTTCTAGATTATGTAATAATATTTGTGATTTCAGACAGGAATTAGGAATAACTGTAGATATGTTTGGCAACAGAGGCTATAGTAATAGTTTACTGGAACAGAGTTGGAATAAATTGTGTAATGTTTCGACTACAGGGCATCATATTAATGATAGATATTTTCCTGGCCCCTTTTAAATCTAGTAATAGAAATAATAAGGACATGATTTATTTTGTTACAACTTTTGGATGTTGAAGTAATATAGTTATAGAGCAGGTAAAATATCATTGGAAATATTTGTGCTCTTTAAAAAATGTCTCTTCCTGGTTGAATGCCACTCTTGGTATTTCATATAGAAGGTGGAGAAATATTTATAATTTCTTAGTTAAGGGTAGATTTTGTTTACCATATATTAATGTACCACATAGTTTACATTCTACAGGGACTACCTGTTGTAACAAATGTAAAGCCTGTAAATTTATAATTTAAAGTTTTCCTAGTATTAATAATATTTCATTCCAAACTTGGAGCATTTTTTCTTGTGATACTGTAGGTGTGGTATATGCTCTTAAATGCCCCTGTAATTTATTTTATATTGGGGAAACAAAGAAGGCATTTAAAGTTAGACTGTTGGAGCATGCAAGAGATATTTATAATCATTTCAACAGTTTCATAACAGTAATAATGAAGGGCTGCAAGGCACTATTTTAGAAAAAATAAATGTGTCATTATATGATATAAGTAATCTCAAAAAACTGCTTCTGTTTAAGGAAGTAGTATATATTCTTAAGTTTGATACTTTATACCCACACGGATTGAATGAAGAGTTAAATTGGAGATTGTTGATTTAATTGTTTAATTGTTTTATTGTCATGTTTTTTAGTATTTAGGCAAGTTCTTTTATGATGTTTCTTCACTCCTTGAAGGCTTTTTCAGCCGAGACGTCAGAGAGAGAAGTATTTTTGTATTGAGTAATAAATCTGCTGTGGATTCTGTGGCTGGTCATATTTTATTCATTTATTGTGGTTTGTGGTGAAACTAGAGTACAGAATGAAATGGAGAACCTGACATACCAGCACAGCACAGTCATAGCAAATGTGTGCAAGTGCCATGTGTGCCCCCCTAGTCCTGTGTAGAAATGTAGTAACAGTCAGGTGTGCCCCCCAATCCTGTGTAGAAATGTAAAAACAGTCAGGTGTTTCCCCCCACAACCCTATGTAGAAATGCAGTAACAGTCAGATGTGTCTCCCCACACTGTCATATAGACATGTAGAAACAGTCAGGTGTGCCCCCCAATCCTGTGTAGAAATGTAGTAACAGTCAGGTGTGCCCCCCAATCCTGTGTAGAAATGTAAAAACACTCAGGTGTGCCCCCCACTCTCATGTAGACATGTAGAAACAGTCAGGTATGCCCCCCCACTCTCATGTAGACATGTAGAAATAGTCAGGCGTGCCCCCCAATCCTGTGTAGAAATGTAGTAACAGTCAAGTGTGCCCCCATTCATGTGTAGAAATGTAGTAACAGTCAGGTGTGCCCCCCAATGCCTATGCAGACATGTGGAAACAGACAGGTCTGCCTCTTCCCCCAATCCAGTGTAGAAATGTAGTGACACTCAAGGTGTGCCCCCCCATCCTGTGTAGAAATGTAACATGTATGAGTAGGTAAATACGAGTGGAGCACAGATGGCCAAAGGTGGCCAAGGTAGCAGGATATGTTGTAGCATTTGCACAATATGCAGGTCTGTGTGTGTTAGGATGGTGTGTGTTTCATAATGTGTGAGAGTGGTCAGTATGTATGCATCTTGAGGTAAGACCTGGTGGCCATTGCCCACTACTGCTAATAACAGGGGCAAACTTTAATGATTGCAGTACCAAAGACAATCCCCACCAGTATAACACATGCTAGCAGTAAGCCATTGTAAATGTATGGTGGTAATATGTGTCACCATCTGAAAGACTGACATGGCATGACTGTTGGGCTAGATATACAAGCAGTACACAGGGGAAAGTACCCCAGACATACAGTTTATATTGTGTCACTGTGAAATGGTGACACCCTTGGATATGTACATATAGGTATGCATCACAGTAACAGGACCTCTAGTAGGGGATACCGGTGATGTCTGCCTGAACACCTGTAGATCACAACGGAGGTAGGACTGATGTATTGGAAATCAGCTGATGTACCTGCACATGACAGCATAACTGTAATGCCCCATGCAGATATGTGTGTGAGAAGTAAGTAGTGTCCATAGCACACATGCACCCAGCCATGCAAGCACAACCCACAGGCACCTCTCTGGCAATATCCCTGCTGTGGGAAATGGGTACAGTACGACCCCTCCTGTATATGGCAATAGTGGAAGACTTCAGCATGTAGTGCAGGTGTCGCATGCAGGTGTGTCTCTAGTTGTAGGTAGCATCCTGCCAGCATCCACACCACCTGATCAAGACTGATAGAAGGTATTGGCATGAACAACTATCACATCTACCCTGTCACCCCAGGGGAATATACTGTATGGTAGTCTGGGACTGTAGGACTGACAGAATGCAATGGCCTGCCACATCTGGGCTGCATCAACACCTAATGCCTCACAGGCACCTGCCAAAAGCCTGTGTCTCACATGTGCTGCCAGTGCATGTTATGTCATGGACACCCAAATAGCAACATAACACACTCCATTTAAGCCATATGCAAGGCCATGTGGACAAACCACAGTAACATGTCCACCATGTCCCACTGCATGGACTGTGGACCAACACTATCACACACCTGCGATGTGGTTATACCCTTAGGGAAAATATCAGAGAATGTATGCATAATGTATGGAAGAGGTTAGAATAACAGAAGGGGGTGTGGGAGCATGGGCAGCATGGAATGTGCAGAGTCTGACACCAAGCTGTGTACACACTATCCCTGGCTGCAAACACATAAATGGGGGGCTACACACCTGCCTGTACACCACAATAGGGTAAATGTTTTGAGCCATGGTCCCTGCCTCTGGCTAACATGTACAAATCTATACAGCTGTGAGGCATTGCCACAGAAAGATAAGGCCAAACTGCCATGTTGATGGGCAGACAAGTATGGGGTCCTCTGCTAGCACTGTACCAAGGTGCTGAACTGGATACACAAACCCAGTACCAAGTGTCTGCAGCTCCCCCTTCAGAATGCCATAACTTTCCATGAATACGTAGGTGTCTTCCCACAATACCAGACACAGCTGCAGTCACCTTTGTCCCCAAAGTCATCACTGTGAGCAAGAATGTCCACCTGACAGTACATGAGGACAGAAAACATCACAGTGTATAAGAGTACACATGTCTGAATATCTCTGCTAACAGCAGTACCATGCAGCTGAAGCAGCACAGACACAGACACCTACAGTACACACTATCCCCTGCACAGTTTGTCCCCATATAGCCAAATGATCGACGGATACCCTGCAGAAACAGTATGCTACCTGTAGGTGTACAACACAAAGGTCTGCACTGCAGTACAAACTACCTGGAATCAATCCACACATTCAGTACAGAAGGGCATACTGGGCATGCTTACACACTTAGAGAAATGAAGACAATGTCAGCCAACAACATACCAAAAGGTCATACTGGGCATGCTCACACACAAACAAATGAAGGCCATGTCTGCAAACAGCAGTGGACCAGACATATCTGGCATTTGTAGATGTTAGTGCAACACTCCTCAGTATGCAGCACTCATGCTTTCCACACACACATAGGAATACAGGCATATATCCAAGGACAACACACTATAATAAGCCAAAAGTAGATGTACACAGATGTGTGGAAGAGAGTGACTGTCACAAGGGGCCATCCATTATGAGGGCTGTTCCACCCAGCACACAGCCAAATAGCTACAACCACATGAGGTTCAAATGTCACTCACTGTAGACCTTAGCCACTTGTATCTGTCAGCATAATGGACTATGTGGTGCAAGTGCTAGCTGTGCAACATGACTGTACAAGGAAGTAGTCATCTAGCAGTTGTATACATGTACCTGTGGAATATAACCCTGCATGTGCCTGCATGTGATGTGTCAACCACTAGATGAATGGGTTATGGCCCAAGCACACATACCACCCTTCCCATAGCCATACTATGACAAGCCTGCTGAGGTCATCCACTTTGAAATACACCCTTGTGAAACATGTAGGGCAGTAATCTCCATGGCACTTTCTACAACTGTGTATTGTTGTAGTGTGATTAACTAGTTAGGTAGGAATTCTAATCCCACACATAGCAAATGCGTGTTTCAATGTCAGTGTAGGGAGCAATGCATTTTAGCCTAGCCACACTCACTACAATTAAAATGCCCCACTTTGGCAATCCTGCTGATGTCATTCATTGTGAAATACACCTTTGGGGAAGGAGTACTCCAGTAATCTCTGTGGTGTGTCCTATAACAGCTTCATGCTGTAGTGTTATATAGACCTCTGGTAGGGGTTTTATTCCCACACATGTTGGTTATGGATGTTTTGTGTGTGTTTCAATGTCTGTGTTGGTAGCAATGCATTTTAGCCTAGCCACACTCACTACAATTCAAATGCCCTACTTTGACAATCCTGCTGATGTCATTCATTGTGAGATACAGCTTTGGGGAAGGAATACTCCAGTAATCCCTGTGGTGAGTCCTATAACAGCTTCATGCTGTAGTGTGATGTAGAACCCTGGTAGGGGTTCTATTCCCACACATGTCTGCTGTGGATATTTTGTGTGTGTTTCAATGTCTGTGTAGGGAGCAATGCATTTTAGCCTAGCCACACTCACTACTATTTGAATGCCCTACTTTGCCAATCCTGCTGATGTCATCCAATGTGAAATACACCTTTGGGGAAGGAGTACTCCAGTAATCTCCGTGGCATGTCCTATAACTGTGTAGTATAATTAACTAATTAGTTAGGAGTTCTAATCCCAGACATGACAGAGGTGTGTGTGTGTGTGTGTGTGTGTGTGTGTGTGTGTGTGTGTGTGTGTGTGTGTGTGTGTGTGTGTGTGTGTGTGTGTGTAACTCATATCCTGTGTGGAGGTGGCTGTGAGTGTGTGACAACTGTGCTCAATGTGGAGCGGGTTTTGCAAATTTCTTATATGGTGGCCCTAGTATGTATCACAATGTCCACCATACAGGGAAAACAGATGTGAAATAGCCGAGAGGCAGGGGTGCGAATCCATACCCATACATGTGGCATCAAGGCCAGGCAAACAAAGTTAGCAACCATAGTATTACCCAGTTAACACTGCCAACCCATGTCTCATACACACACACACTTGCCTAGGCAACAGCCGCTATGTTGGTAGTACCCTGCATATTGCCCACTGATAGTAACTATGGTGTGATTGCAGTGTGTTACAGAGGGCATGGCACCCTGTCCATCTGTCCAATAGGCACATACAAGCCAACAGTGCACCTTCTCCATGTTCCCCACTGGACACCTGCAACACCTGTGGTGCCATCAAATGTGACCCACAAAGGACATACCATGCCAGAAAACATGCCCTGTATGGACGGATGCCACTGACAGCATGGAATGCCGGCATCATGCTATCAATGTAGGTGCAGGGTAAACCTGCTGTCCATTACCAGTTCCCGCCACATGAGGCCAGGATGGCACATCTGATGATAATCTGTGTACACAACATGGACCAGACACCCCAGGTACAGTTCCACATATCACTGTACATACACGTGGGAGGTGTGCACATCCCAGACACCGTTCATGTCATGGACTAAGGAACACATACATGGCAAGCAATGCACAGCACTGGCCACACACAATAGTCACCCAGGTGACTGGATGGTGAATACAATACCCACCTGTGTGTGCAAACACAGAAACTACACCCTTGAGCCACAATGCAGACCATTGTCATGTGGGATGATGCCAAGTTATACCCATCACCTAGCCTTGTATAGCTGTCTGGCACAGCTGACCACTACACACCCATGAAGCAATGCACCCATGCATCTCAGTACTGGCCCCCTATGTGTGTGTTTGTGTGTGTGTGTGTGTGTGTGTTGTATGATCAAATTCACACTCACTATAACCCCCATTGGCATACTGAAGCATGCTGTCCAATGCCAGACACCTCCACATACCCTTTGCCCATATAACCTCTGTATGACCCCTGTGGTGCATGTGATACCTGCACAGTAATGTGTTATGGCAATCTCACTAGTGATGAGTTGTATTCCTGGCCCTGCCATGTGTGTAAATGTGTGTGCATCCCTGTGAGAGTGTGGCTGTGTTGATACTGACACCTGTTCATGTGGACAGGCACATGTACTACACCTACCATATAGCTACCATATCCCTGTTGCAGATGACACTCACCATCACATATATGTTTTGGGGGCTCCTCAACATGTAACCTATGTGGTGCATCCAATAACTGCATAGAAATGTGATAGCACTACATAGTCATCAGGGGTTTGATACACTATGCCTGTAGGTGTGTGACACACACATGCTTAAGTTTTACTCTCCCACCCCTCCCTAACTTTACTTTACTTTTGTCTGCCTCTCTCACTCCCTCTCTGGTGGATGTGGAGATCTACACCTGCTTTGCTTAGGCAGCAGCATGTGTATTGTAAGTGATGCTTATGATCAGCTGATGGCGTCTGCACGAATTGCAGCCCTCCTCTAGCTGATTGCATGTGGAACAGCTGTAGTAACATTCCCATAGCCAATTGCATGGAAACACACTCCAATATCTAGGAACATCATGTTGGTGTTGGGCCTTTTCATGCACTGTGAGCAGGAACTAGATCTGTTATTTGGCAAAAAGCATCACAGATGGATTGGGGATTTACCTCTAACAACATACACTGTGGAAACAGGTCAACACACAGGAGGGGGATGTGCCTGATGTGACTACAGACTGTAAGTGCTGCTATACTGGAATTGGAGTAATGTTGGTTTTACAGGGTGTGTGTGGTTATGGCTGTCCTACATGTTTTAATACCTGTCATGTCATAGCTATGCTTATGAAAAAAAACATTTGTAGGGTCATCTGCAGACTGGGCAGTGTGTGGTGCCTTCTGTTTCTTGTGTTACCCACAGAGCAACTATCTGTGAACTGCAGAAGGTAGTTTGAGGATTGCAGTCTGTAGATGGTGACAGCTGTGAGAGTTACTGACTTCATATCCCTCATAGGACATATGTTGCAACAAACCCTGTTGCAACAGTAAATGTATGAGGTTATCACAGCAACATGTCACTATTAGCCCTGTGTTTGTGCCTCCAGCCACAGCTCTGTCAACCTTAGTCATATGTCATGCAGTAAGAGGTTGATATGTGCTGTACGCCATATTTATTGACATCATATCTGATAAGCCAGTAAGATATCAGACTGCTACACATGTTATGTATAGTAGGGGTTATATTTGATGACATAACCTGGACATTCTGTGGTTGTGTGTACAGTACTGAGGTCTGTGTACTTACGGTGATTGTTGACAGTCTGTATATTGTTAATATGTACCTTGGCCTGTGTACAGACTGTGGTAGATGTCATTGCTGTTGGTCCTGTTCTATATGATGTTACATGCTGCTCCACTGTATGTTACCCTATCGGCTTACATGTTTGTAGAGCCAAACACACACGTGTCCCATACCACAGACAGGCATCGGACCACACTGTGTAGTGGCCCAGTATATGTAGGGGTAGTGTGTGAGAGGTACATATGAGGATGGTCTTGAACAGATAGTCCATATGCTGTAATATTACTCTAGCTTACCATATGTGGTTGTGGCTGTGTTCACACTGGTTGTGGTTATGCACTTTCACACAGGTGTCTGTTACTCTGTGCTGTGACATGCCTGTAGAGCCTGCTATATATGCAGGTACATGTGTATTCCCCCATATGAAAATGTAGGCCAGTCTTGAGCCAGTCTGCCTGTAGCCTGCACAGTGCTTTGTTACATGCCTAGCAGCTTTGTGTACTTACCCAGTGAGATGTCATGTCCAGATGCTTGCCAGATGTACTGCTGCCAGGCCACCATAACAGTCATGTATGTCAGACAAAGCAGTGGGATGCTGTACAGATGTATGTCAATAACTCGTGGGTAGTATGTGGCCATGGCACCTCTGTACCAGTGGTTATTATGTATCAGGACAAACAGGGGTGTGTGAATGCATAACCTATGGGGGCAAATGTATACCAGTAGTTATGTGTTATACCCATTTACATGGTTGTTAACATCCACATTGTCAGGCTTGGTCCACATGTCTTGCACTAAGAGGTTCTGTGTATACCTCTGGACTGTCCAGAGTGTGTCAGACTGTCCACATATATTGGCCATATCTCTGTTTTAGTCCACAGGAGCATTACTGTGCTAGCAGTGGTACTGTACTATGATGTCCTTAGGATGTCTGTCAGTAGTGGTGCACATGTTAAAAGCAGTTGTGATCTCCCATACAAACCATGTCTGTGAAGACAATCCCTATTACAGTAGCAATAGTCTGCAAATATACATGCAATACATACCTGACATCCCCTTGCACTACAAAGTTGGGACTACTGGGGCTGAGGTAGGGCTCCACTCCATGTTCAGGACATATGGTGAACATATATGTATATCTAATTATCCATATATCTATATAGATATATACACATATACATATCGACATACATAGATGGATATGTATATGTACACACACACATATATATATATATATATATATATATATATATATATATATATATATATACACATATGCACTCAGATGTGTACAGAGCAATATATGTCTACACATATACAGATGTACATATGGATATCTACATATATATTGACAGTAGTAGGTATATCAGGATAGATATGTGCACATATAGTTGTAATTGGGAGGGTGGCCTAATGGTTAAGGTGTTTACCTTACAAACACAAGGTGCAGGGTTTGAGTCTCACAAGGGATAATTGGCTAGGCTTAAAATGGCTCGCAAGGGCAGTTAGCTTAGTACTAACCTATGAACCTACATATCTACATATATACCAACATAACTAGGCATAACTGTACAGATAGGATGTGCATACATATATAGCTATATATACATATATCTATATATACATGTATGCATGTATATATATATATATATATATATATATATATATATATATATATATATATATGTACATACGAAGAGATGTACACATGGCCATATATATGTTGCACTATACAGATGTGTATACAGACATATGTATGAGTATACATGCGTATTTACATGTAGACATATATAGACCTATTATATGTATATAACCATATTCCTGTCATGTGTAAATCTCACAGCTGTGTATACCCTCCTAGCTGTATCTCACTGTATGTATCTGCTATGTGTACATTATGATAAAACAACATATGTGATGCAACAGTCATATTAATAACAAGGACTACACAATTTAGGAAGTAAAGGCAATTGTTCAGTACTACTCAGTATGTGTATTGACAGCTATATTGGTAAAACAACAGCTGTCTTCACAGTGGTCATGGCATAGTGGGTAAGTGTTGTGACTTGAGTGTACAGGGTCCTGGGCTCAAAACCTGCAAGGGCTTTTTATTTTGTTGCTGGGCAGAACAAGGGCTGTCGGATACAGAATGGTTAAGGCAGTGTTGAGCATCTTTAAGTGTATTTGCGCGGGTTTGTGCAAAGCTAAGCAGTGCTAAGCTATAGGTAAAAATACGGGTGCTTACTGGGTAATGATCTGTCGTGCGGAATGTAACTGTGGACTACCATCTGTACAGCACATGTTACTGAGGGCTTCTGACATGTAGTTATGGCATACATATTGTTGTCAGATGTCTATCTGTCGACACACTCATGCTACTGCACAGCTACTTGCCAAACTGATGACTCTCAGTCCCTCTACAGATGTGCAGATGGCAGGTATCCAGCTGGGATATGTACAGGTAACCTAAGCTTGATTAACACTGACATGTCTACCCAGCTGTGTAAGAAGTGGCACATATAGGAGATGTCACCCTGTATGCACCACATGCCAGAGGTACCTCCACTACACTACTACAGTCAACTGAACATGCTTGGGTACAGGTCACCATCACAAACAATAACTATGTGTTGTAATGCATGTTGCATACATGTCAACTTGATCACCTCAGTGGCCTTGTGCAAGAGGCACCTGGAGGATTGGCTGATGCAGGTCATTCACACCCTGAGGGTCACAACAGTAGTGTCTGTTAATAGATGCCCACTGCCACCTGGCAGGTGGCAGGATAACACTGTACACACAGCCCTTACACAACCCATCTCCCCTTGGACATTAGCTAGGTACACAGCTATGACCACCTGCAGGAATGCACCCTTGTACTGACACATGTATACATGTCCATGACTGAGTATAGCAGTGTCTGTGTGTTAGCACACCTGTACTTGGGAATTCCATGAGGGCCTGCACAACCAATGCAACATCCATTGCCATAGTAAGTTGTGGCTGCAGCTGTAAGGGACATTACATGTATCCTGTTAAGCTCCCCCCATACCGGCTGCACAAGCCATGCAGTACCAGCACAACAATGTTTTATAAATGGGGTGAGAGGCATAGGATACCCATTGTGTTCTGGCATGTGTGTGTAGGTGTGCATGTCCATATATCTGTAGGGGACAGCATTCCGAGGCCACATACTCCTATTACAATACCCATTGCCACACAGTAGTACAGATAGTGTTGTTGCTGCCCATAGGTGAGGCATGATAATGCAACACCCTACTACGTGTGTGGCATGTGCATGAGATGCATAACACTGTAGTACCATTGTTGGGGTATACTATGGGTTGTATCGCAGTTGCAGCCAATGTGTGTTGGTGGATATGGCAGAGTGTCATCATGGGTTTCAGGGAGTACAATATCTACTGGGGGATGTGTGTGCTGTGTACACTGTTATTACACCAAGGTACACCCGGTATATGTCCCATGTACCACATTATGGTTACCAATTTCACCATCAACCATACAGGTAACTGATACCACAATCCAGGCCAGTTATGCATGTGATGACAGGTATGTGGCACAGGTATCATCATATGCACAGGGTGTGATGTTGGTTTGCCAGAGGCCAAGGGTGGGCTATACATTTGACACCACATGTGTGGGTGAGGGGTGTACTGTGGAAAGCTGGGTGAGGTGATGTGGTGTGTGTAGGTATGGGGTTGCCCTAGGTGTGTTTGCATAGTGTGTGGGTAGGCATGCACACAGTTCTGTGCATGTGGCTGCCCTACACAGATGTTTATGGACAGCTGCAGACCATACCTGGCAGGGGGTGCAGTTCACTACCTCCGGCCACGGACATGTGGACTGTGCCTGCCAGGGGTTCCATGGGCACATCCAGGTACAGGCCTTGATGTGCTACTCTCACCTGCTGATGACAATTGTCCGCTGGTACCAGGTCCCTTTTGGGACTGGCCAGGACCACGTGCATGTGGCCTGCTGTGGTGTAGTGTGGACAGCACACCCCCTGCACTGCTGGGGCTGCTACTACCACTATGGGAGCCCCTTGGTGTCTTAGCACATCCACGTTGACTGCCAGCTGTTGATGTTGCTGGCCCATGTCCACGTGGGTGTCGCCGCATCCCCACCACATGTTGAAGCACAGACACATCACGGCCGATGAGGGCCATGATCTCATCATGTCATCTATCCGTGTGCTTGGTATAAGCACAGATGGCACCCAACAGTTCACGGAGGTTGCTGCTTACAGATGAGAGAGCAGTCCTCTGCAGCCTCAGGCCCTGTCTGGTGCAACATTCCATATGTGCCTGCGCCACCATAACAGCCTGAAACATGCACCTGCTGGTACCAGCTATGTCGCCTATGCCAGGGGCATGATGTCCAGCGGCCCTACCATGAGCACCCTGGGACATCCGCCTATGTGGTGCCCTGCCAGACATCTGGCTATGCCTGCTGCAACCAGACCCAGTAGGCATGGTTACCACACTTCCCTGTGCACTGCCACCAAATGCCAGCTGTTCCACTGCTATGGCCACTGGTGATGGGGTATATGTAAGCACTGAAACTGTGTGTGGTGTTAGTGTGGCTAATAGGGGGATGTCAAATGTTGGTGCAGTGTTGGCCCCTGACAATCCCACCTGAGCCTCAACAGTAGTATTGTCATCTTTGGTGTCTGTATGGACACCAACATCAGATTGCATGCAGAAGAGACCCTGACCCACCTCGCCACCTATGGGGGGAAAACAAGAAACACACTTTAAAACCTATACAGCATTGCCTAACAGTACACACACACACACACACACACACACACACACACACACACACACACACACACACACACACACCCCGCCATAATACCTACCTGTCCATGGCTTTACAAACAGTCCCACTTATATGTCGATGTGTTACCCCATCCTGCATCACACTTATTAACATACACACATTGATACCACTCATTAACATCTCAGTCCTCAAATGCCCACACAAGTGGCCGCAACACAAGGCCTGTTGCTATTTTAACTGCCTGACCTGTGTATAGTGGTTTTACATGACCTCACTGCTGTCATTCAGTATGCACCCTCTGTATGTCCGGACATGATGTCATGATGTGCATGGCCCCTATATGTGTGGGCTACTATGTTATATTCATAATATCTCACACTGGTGTGTCATGTGTATGTAATGCTCAGTACATGCCAGATATGCTGCTCCTTCAGCCTATCATGAGACAACTGTAATATTTGGATACACTCCCTGGTGTTGACTAGTACTTCCACAATGCATCTGTAGTGCTGCATACGTGGATTGTAGGTGACCTCTTTGCTGACTGCGATATCAAGGGTGTACCTTGTGTCCACCTTCTCTCTAGATGCCTATTCCATGCTACAGACCATATTATACTATTTGCTGTCCTGTGATTACACACATAACAGGTATTCCTGGTGTATAATGTGGCAGTCCATGTCCATGTACTGCATGGTCCCAAAGGGAGGAACAGCCGTATGAACACCCCACAATCACACATGTGCATACATGACCACCCACACAAGCACACACATGCACACACGCATCCTACATGCATCTACTTCCCTCCACTTCACCAGAGTGACCCTGCAGATAAATTAACTAACCACCAGGATGCACACACACACATACAGGTGAGGTTGCACAATGATAGTACACACAGTCCTCCTATTACCCATCTGTCAACATGCAGAACATATGGTACAGAACAGCATGCAGTTCAGCTATAGTCAATCCATGCTAGCAATAGTATACATGTGTGTGATGCATGTGCTGTGTCACTAGGTGATGCCCCTTCCCCTGGATACCACTGCACCCATGTACACAGTATTGCTGTGCATTGCTCTGCACCCTGCCATGTACTGTGCACCACAACTCACAGGTGTACAACCCATTGCGGTATGTGTAGTACTGTGTCAGTTATGTCAGCTTCACTTCTTACATCCCCTATGTTTTTCAGCAACACATACCTGGGATGATATGTGGACAGTTGTCATTGGTGAATGCCTGATGCCTGCTTTACAGCTATCAACATCAACAGACCATGTATGACCACTCCAATACTCTTACACTGACAACCATCAGAGCATACCGTGGCTATGGGGGGTGTACAAACCATTATTGATATGACACACACATCCTTGATCTGCCATGGGACCACATCACCACATACCTTAGCAGTACACAAGCCCGATATGTGACATATGTCCTGTACTTTCACATGCAGTGTCTACAGATTGTGTTAGGTGTACGGCTGCTGACCACAATGCATACACACAGTGTGGGCATATGTGTGCACACACTTATCATGATGGTTTATTGCACCTCTTGTTGTGTGTACTACAGCAGTCACTACTCCTGGCAGGTGTATACCAGTGTGGGCCATCTGTATTTGTTGGTGTATGTTCAGTCTGCCCTACACGTCCCCCTATTCTGCATGATTGCAATGTCTATTCATGTGCACATCCCATGGTGTTCACACACTGCCATCACTATTGCTGTGTGGGTAGGGTTATGGCTGCCACAAGTCCTGAACCTGACTATGTGCAGATAGAGCCATTCCTAACATCCCTAGGATCCCTGCTGCACTGCACTGGTGTGTCATGCTGAAACCCCCCCCTCCTTCAGCCTTTATGCAGATGCATGACAAGAAAGCCCTACACGTGTGTCACTTCACAGTGTCCCATGCACTGAACACCACATGTTGCAGCCTAGACCCAGCTGATGATATGGACTACTGTAATGCCTTATGCCATAGTGTATCTCTGCAGCAGTTGCCATTGTCCTACAGGTATTTACACTGGTGTTGCACTGTATATGGGTGTTGTTTCAAATATGTCCCTACTGTAGGCCATGTCTACCACCAGCATGTTACTCCCTGTGGACACATTCTGCAATGACAGGATGTTAGTTATCATGCAGCTGTCTGACATACCCTTCCAATACACCATCATGATCACCCCTGTGAGACCATGCATTTCACAGCAACAATACATGCACATGTACAGCATGCATTCAGGGTAGGTGTGTTAGATGTGTGCATGGAATATACCATCACCATTACATGCCCGGTGTGTTGGAAAGCATCTACATAAAACATACTCACCAGCTACAGGCTGCTGCCTTGGTGGTATCCCGGAGGGACCTATATAAGAGGGTGAGAGATGCAATGTCAGTGGCCACACCTGTGGCAGTGCTACAGGGTGGGTGCAGTATTACAATACATCAGTGGTATATTCCCACAATACTACCACATCTGGACATCTGTTTATCACTACAATGCAGCAAAACAATATATCTATGACATGTCAGACATGCATGATCTACCTGTACCAATGCAGATGTATACACAACAGTGGTCTACTGATGTGCCCATGTCCTTAACTGCATGCTCCTTGGCCGGTGTGTGGGTGACACCTACCTCCATGAAGGTGTCCAGCGGTTGATGTCTGGCCGGATGGGCAGGTGCCATGAGGCTGGCCAGGAGCTCATCCACACATAGTCATTCTAAAGGGATCCAGTATCTGTCTGCCTGGGATGACATGGTCGACAGACCACGATGCTTTGCCAGAGATGGCCTGCACCTGTCACCCCTGGGATTCCGGATACTGGCTAAGGTTCTTGCCACCCCTATAGTGCCTTTTTTAGGCAAGGTTCAAATGACAAATTCACCACCGTAACAGGAACAGGCAAGCAAAAACTGAGGGTGGTGCTACTCAATGCTAGAAGTCTAAATCTCAAAATGCACTCACTCGAGGCACTCCTTAAAATGGAGCACATCAATATCTGTGCAGTGACTGAGACCTGGTTCAGGGCTCCAGAGAGCACCCCTGCACTACCAGGCTATATCACATACCACACTTTTCGGCCATGCAACCCGGACCGGAACACCAAATGTGGAGGTGTGGTGTCCATATTCATTAAGGATATCCACACCTCCAGGCTAGTTGCTCAGCATAATGCAGCCAAGGTTATCCAAGTGCAACTAACTCTGGGAAAAACTGCAATCCAAATTGTAGCTTGCTACAGATCACCCACCATGCCCCAGGATTCCCACTCCTCTTTTCTTGATGTACTGGAAAATATTAGGCTTCAACCAAACACCTTAATAATGGACGATTTCAAGTACCCCACCATTAACTGGGAAAACTACACATGTACCAACTCCTTCGCTCAACGCTTTCTGGAATTCATAAACTCCAATGCCCTGGATCAACTTATCCACAACCCCACCAGGGGCAACAATATCCTAGATCTAGTCATTACCAACATGAGTGACCGGTGTTCCACACCTGAAGTCAATGCCTCATTGGTCCGATCTGACCATAAGCTAATTACCCTAGATATCCACATCCTGCCCCCACCCCCAATTAAGGAAGCCATGGTAAAAAATTTCTCCAAAGCCAACTTCATGCTTCTTAAGACAGAAATGGTGAACTTCATGACGCCCATGCAGATGGACAATACAGTTATGGCTACTGAATCCTGCACAATTGCACTTTATAAGCACTTACATGAGTGCATGGATCGTGCTATCCCAAACAGAACCAAGATGCTGTCCTCCAAAAAAAGGAAGCCAATCTGGTGGTTCCCTGCCATAAACAAACTGTACAACAAAAGGAAGAAACTGTTGCAAAAGAGAGTAAAATCCCATGAGTGGAGGAGCTCCCTGGTCAGCCTTAGTAAGAAGCTGCAATCCCTGATAAAATCCTCCAAAGCTAGTTACGAAAACAAAATTGCCACTGATTCTAAAGACAACCACAAAGCATTCTATAGCTATGTCAAGAATCTCAATGGCAACACTCCGATCTGCTCTGAGTTACAGCACAATGGCACTAAATATACAGACCCAACTGATATTGCCAACATCCTGGCAGATAGGTTCAGTGCTAACTTTACCCCCCTCTCACCCCCTAAATAGCCCATCTTTATACCGGAAAAATGCAAAGTTCCAGTAATTATGGCTGCACAGGTAAAAACCACACTCTCCAAAGCCAAGAACACAGCATCCATGGGACCAGACAACATGCCAGGCTGTGTTCTACATGAACTACAGAATGAACTGGCACCCCACCTAAGTACCATGTTCAAACATAGCCTCACCTCAGGCTTTGTGCCTGCTGAATGACGCACAGCAATGGTTATCCCACTCCACAAGGGGGGAGCCATCACGGACCCCGGGTACTACCACCCCATTAGCCTGACAAGCCTGTTCTGCAAGGCCATGGAATGTATTATCATGGAACTTATAAACAAAAATATTGGTAATCTCCAAACTCTGGACCCCACCCATTTCGGGTTTGTAAAAGGCAGATCATGTCTCCAAAACCTGACAGACTTCTTTGAAGCAGTCACCAAAGCCGTTGACAAGGGTAAGGTGGTTCACACAGCCTATCTAGATCTTGCCAAGGCTTTCGGCACCATCCCCCACTCTGGAATTATAGATAAATTCACTAAACTAGGTATAAATTCCTATGTCACAAGATGGGTTGCCAACTGGCTCACTGACAGAACCCACACTGTGAAAGTAGCAGACTCCAAATCCGACTTCAGACCAGTGACAAGTGGAGTACCACAGGGTTCAGTCCTGGGTCCTCTCCTGTTTGGTATCTACTTCTCTGAAGTACAGGATAACACAGAAGGTCTTTGGCTAATGAAGTTCGCAGATAACTGCAAACTAGGAGCCATAATTGAAACTCCTAATGATGTGGACATCCTACAAAAGGGCTTCACTGAGACAAATGCCTGGTGTCAAAGCCATGGCCTCAAGCTCAATACCAAAAAGTGCATTGTCATCCCCTTTGGTAAAAACTCTGTACCCATGAACTACAACATAGGCGGTAGTATACTTAACACTGAAAGTGTGATAAGAGACCTTGGGACACAGGTGAACTTTAGTCTCTCCTTTGATAATCACATCACCACAGTAGTCAGGAAATCCTTCTACATGGCACACCTCATCACAAAAGGTTTCTCATCCAGAAAAAAAGGTCATTGTTCCCCTCTACTCATCACGTATTAGACCCATTATAGAGTACAACACCCCTTTTGGTATGTACCTCACAAGAAATCTACAAAAACTGGAAAGGCCACAGAAATACCTCACAAAGAGGATTACCAGCCTCAAACAGATGCCCTACGCAGACCGTCTAAAAAAACTCCAGCTTTACTCCGTCGCATATCGCCTACTCAGAGGTGATCTCTGCCTAACATACAAAGCTATGTCAAACCCAGAGCTGTTGGACATGCTCCATTTAAAGAAATCCCAGTCCCTCCGAGCTACATGCTCTAGGGACCTAAACCTTGTCACCACAATAAACAGAACATGCCAGAGGGATAGATTCCTGTCCCAGAGACTTCCCATACTCTGGAATAAACTACCTATCTATGTCAAACAAAGTTCCTCATTAGCACTCTTCAAGAAAAATTTTTATGATTGGATGGGAAATAGGAAATTCACCCCGGGGAGCACCTCTGTGGCTCTGCTCGACAGTGGCACAGGAAAATAATTTTCTTGGGTGGCAAAAGTCAGGGTACCTTTTTGGCTGAGCTTGTATAGGCCCCAGGGCCGATAGCCTAGTACCTACCTATGAACATGTCAGGGGGGGTGGATGGCATGGCCCCCCCCAATGTGGTGAGGTGATCCCCCCGGACTGCAGCAGCATACCGACGGGCATTACAAAGCAGGTCAGTACAATGATGCTGGACCTGCTCATAACTGCGGTTGTGCAGTCCAACATCATTGACCCTGTGGACTAGGTCGTTCCACAGAGCGGTCTGCTTCAGCTGCTCATGTGCATCCCTGCTAAACAACACTGGGTAGTGCTAGATCAAGTGTGATATCACTACATCATTCTCTGCTTGTGAATAGGTGGGCAACCGTGCATGTGACATCTTGGCTGAAAGACATAAAGATGGAAACAGGTCTGAGCAACTCATACAGCAAGGTTACCACAGTTTGTAATACATATCTCTGTCACCCCCCCGCCATATCAGCTTCAACAAACTGTGCACACAACTCATTAGGTATGGCTACAGCTTACCTACCAGTGGGACAGATATTATATTGTACCACACTTTCTGCTATGTGATCGTAGCCATGTCCCCTGTGTAGATGCTATCATTGCTGGCCTGTTACAGACTATTCACCTGCATGCCATTGTCAGGGTCACTATGGTTCCATATATGCCAGTGGTATGGCTGCTTTAGGATTGCTGCACATCTGACATTCTGTGTTATTGGGGATACCTACGCATGCTGTTGGACATGTACCGGGATTGTGTAGACTATTACTACCAACCTATGTTCTATAACAGTGACACAATAACATGTATATGTTCTATTGGCCAGCAGAACCACCTCTCCAAACCCATCTGCCCATGATACCTGGCCACATCACATGTGTGTCCCGACCTAGGGCCTCCTCATGTACTGGTCCAGCAATACCATCAGGTGGAACCAACCCAGGGGATGTTGTCCCCCCCCAGGGCAAACACAGACATGTTCCTGTTCCCTGAGGTCAGGTCTAGGGTGTGTTCCATATCTGGCTCCACAGACACATGTGGGATGTGCTACATCAGTCTGAGGCACCCAGTACACATTCACAGGGCCAACATGCTCCTCCTGCTCAGCCTCCAGACCAGGCATCTTCAGGACATGGACTGCTTTTGTGAGTAGCAGTGGGTAGGAGGCTTGTTCCCATTGTGCCCATATTGGGGCCCATGGGGCATCCACATCACAGACCACACACACCATCCAGGGTGTTTACCCACCACGTGTCACATACCACCCCTGTAGACTGCCCTCTGTATCTACCAACCCTGACCACCTCCACAAGTGTACCTGACATACTTCCCTATATTCCCATTGCCTACTTCACAGACAGTGGCAATGTGATCCCAATAAGGGCCTAACATGTGACATACCCATCCATGTTGCACACACTGCCATCTGTGGATCTCTGTGTGCATTGCTATGTGTGCTGGTGTCTCGCACATAGCACGCATCACTGTGGTTGTAATATAGGGGACATGTCTTTATAAACATATATGTTTGTGTGTGTGTTTGTATATATATGTAGCCATGCATATAGGTATATATCTATATATGTGTAGATATATGTGATGTTGTATATATGTGCACATATATATGTCTACACATGGGTATCTGTATATTTGTGGATATACATGCTGATATACATAGATATCTTAATATATTATATATGTGACATATGTACACATATGCATACCTATATGTGCGATACATTCAGACATCAGCTCCACAATCTCACAACACCATCCTGCACAGCTACACTGTTCTGCCTTGCTACAACACAGACAGGTGCCACATATGGACACAGTCTGACATTAGGGGGGTATATGTAGGACCCGATTGCAAGTAACCTTGTTACACACTTATGGCATTCTCTGGCATGCTACATTACAGATTAACCTGAGTATCCTGCCAGTGGTGGGCTGTGGGTCCCACGTGTCCATCATAATGGCATTACTTCCACCACCAGCTATTGGCCATGTAATATACATACTTACCATTACACAACACACACTATGATGGCTTACATCTTGTCAGTCAGTGCTGACCTGCACAGTTGATGACTGTGGTCCACTACCCACAGTGACAGACACTATTGTCCATAGCAGTTGTTCAGTTGAACATCATCACAACAACACCTGATGGCACATATAAATCATTCCACATCATATATCCCATTATTATGGAGCAGGTACTACATTCTATTACATGTATATATACTTCACATACCTGTTGTGGGAATGGTGTCTTGATGAATGAATGCTGAATAAATGCCTTTGCCTTAGGCTTTTGTTTTTAGAAGTGTTTTTTTCATTCTTTCTCTTTCTCTCTCTCTCTCTCTCTCTCTCTCTCTCTCTCTCTCTCCAGTAAATGGAATGAGCTGCTTTGAATAGATTGCAGCATGGCTTTAGTAGGTGATGCACGTGATTAGGTGATGGCCTCTGCACCAATCAGTGTACTCCACTTGCTAACTGCATGCAGCTTGCTGTGTAGTACTTCTAATTACCACTGTCATGGCAACCACCTACTATAAATCCCTACATCATGTGGGCATGGTCCCTTTGCCTTTCCTGTGTGATGGACATCCTTCCTGTGTGTGGGCATCAGTGTTACAGACAGCAGGTAGCAATACCTCTTACAGGAGAACCTGCATACACAGGTCAGCTACATATTTGTAGAAGGTTCCAAAACTACAGACAGAGTGTGAGTAGAGTTGTGTTATGCTTTGTATAGTACTGGTGTTACAGGGTTTGTGTGTACATACTAGTTTACCTTGGAATGCAGTCTGTCTGCATAGCTCTCACTTGTGGGCCTATCCTCTTGATGGCCAGAGGTGTGCCTATCATGTTTTGTCTGTCCACCACACAGGTCCTGTGTCAGATATTTCACTGGCAGTGTGTGTGTTGAGTGCTGTCAGTACATGGCTACGTCCATTTATGTTTCTGACCTCAAATCCCTGACTAAGGGTATGTTGCAGACTATCCTGTAACACCAGTGAATTGCTTAGTGTATGGCAACAGTTTTCCACATATGGGCCTGTGTTCCAGCCTCTGTCCTCCACCTACATACCAAGCTTTGCACATATGACATGCTGTCAGGGGCTGTTCTGTAGTGGGCTGTGAGTGTATCATGCTGCCATTCCTGCCATCAGTCCACTGCTGTTGTATCCCCCACACATACAGTGGGGCTGGGGCCATATATGTGTGGGCTTCACCTACACACTACATGTGTGCCCTTATGCACTCCAGAGGCCAGTGTATGTAACAGTGGTATATGGCCCCGTATTATTGAGTCTTGGGGGGGTGCACCATAAATAACTAGGCTGTTACAAAATGTGGGGTATCAAGGATGAGTTGCATTAAGTTATCTGGATGTACAGTACCATACAATTCACCTATATTTAAATTTAGTTACATAAATTGGGTTAATGCAGGCCTACTGCCTCCTGCCATACAGACTGTTCTGTTTGTCAGTGTGCTTGTGATGGTGTCAGTTATGCCTTGTTATGTAACAGTAATATCCCATTGTGTCAACTGAAGTCTTTACGAAAAACAAATCCACAACTCCACACAAACGCAAATGCAGACTTCTTTTACTAAAGGAAATATCAAAACAAAGCTTTCGGATTGAATAATCCTTCATCAGTGATTGTGTACAGAGTGTAGATAGAGGCTGCTGAACTATACACCTGCATTACTTACTGTTGATTGTTTGGTATCCTGTGGCCTAGTCTGTCTTTACTATTGCACTATTTGAAGGGCTTGGCCTGGACAGCAACATTTGTGAACCTTTCCAGACTACTGTATTAGTATAACTGTTTCACAGTTGCATTACTCTGTTTATACGAATGTCAGTGTCTGAACAGCTATATGACATGGCATATAAAACTGTAATAGTACCCAAATAAAGTTTTCCATTTATGCAAAACTGTGTGTGGTGTTATATCCTATGACCTCTCTGTGGGTATATGTTGCAGGCGATGACTGTCATTTGTATGGGTGACTCATACAGTGTCCAGTTGTTAAGGTGTTAACTGTAGGCATAGTGTCTGTTCCATATTGTGTGCACCTTCTACATATGTATCTTATTGTACATATCTCTGTGTGTGTATGTGTAGTCACATATATATCCATATATATATATATATATATATATATATATATATATATATATATATGTATATATATATCTGTATCTGCATATATGTGTCTGTGTATATGTATCCTGGGGATGTTGATAGCTTCCACATTGTACATTTCCTATGGCAGCCAGACTGTACTGCATGATATATTACCAATACCAGCCTGACATCATACAGGTGTGATGTAGTACTGTTAACATCTTGTGCCCATGTCGTGTCAGGTCCTGGTTATGGGATCTGCAACCATAGCCGGCGTTAGGCACATGCCAAACCTGCGGCCGCGGGGAGCCCCCAATTATCTCCCCACGTACGAGGGCCCCCATATGAAGCAGCCGCGGGTTTCAAAAATCGCTTGTTCATTTTGGCAGCGCCGTCGCGCGATTCTGCCTTTTTTTTTTTCTTCCCCTGAAAGAACTTGCTTCCTTGATGGCTGCAGCCAATCAGGTCCCTTGCTTTACTTGTTAGCTGCTCTCAATCAGGTCCGCTTCAGTGAAGCAAGGGACCTAATTGGCTGTAGCAATCAAGAAGCAAGTTCTAGCTTCCTGATTGGGTTTACCTTAATATGTGGTCTGTTGGGTCAGTTCTTTTGATTGTTGACGTTAGGCAAATATCTGAACTGCCAAGATTTTTAAGAATATCCAGATATTTGGCCCTGGGAAAGCCTTTTTAGCAAGGCGTCTGTAACCCTGCCTTTCATTTGTTCCAAAGGAGCCATAGAATAGGTGTTTGCTATATTAAATGGCTTTGAAATGATTGCTGCATGGAGATAGGTCAGCTCTCAAAGTGTGAGTCATCATTCACAGTTGAGGAAACTGTACAGAGACTAACTTTACGAAGCAGCATAGTTAATACCACACTTAGTCAAGGATATGAGAAATATATTGTTTTCTACCCATAAATATCACGTAGTATAGCATTTTGAATGCACTAACTGCTTATTGGTTATTTTCCACATTTTAAATGCCTCGTACTTTATTTTGTTGAGCTGGCATCTTTAAAATTTTCAACATTTTACCACAGGAGGACAACAGAATATATGACCTTCTGCAGATGGTAGAGAACTTAAGCTAAATCCAGTAAAAAAATCAATGAAATGATTAAAATCAGAACAGATGCAAAGTAATAATACTACACAGTGATTGATGCAATGTAATAATACTACACAGTGATTGATGCAATGTAATAATACTACACAGTGATTGATGCGATGTAATAATACTACACAGTGATTGATGCGATGTAATAATACTACACAGTGATTGATGCAGTGTAATAATACTACACAGTGATTGATGCGATGTAATAATACTACACAGTGATTGATGCGATGTAATAATACTACACAGTGATTGATGTGATGTAATAATACTACACAGTGATTGATGCGATGTAATAATACTACACAGTGATTGATGCAATGTAATAATACTACACAGTGATTGTTAAATGGTGCTGCATGAGCTTGATAGGGAAGGAGGCGTGATGGCAATATGGTCACACTTTTTATAATCTCCTGGGTAGGGCCCCCAACTTGAAACTTGCTGGGGGCCCCCAAAATATTAGCACCGGCCCTGTCTGCAACACTTGGTAGTGTATTGCAGGGTGGACATGTTTGGCTGTGGGAGGGACGTATATCTATTCGTACAAGATATATATTGTTTGGGGCCTCTCAACCCCATTGAAGGTGCATGTGGACATATATGTTGTAGTAATTTTCCCATTGTTATCTACAGATGTATGTCTATATATACCTATATAGATATATATATCTGCTTACATAAATATAACTATGTCCATATATACTTACATAGATATATATATCTGCTTACATATATGTAAGTTGCTGTATATATTTAGACATATAGATGTAGACATATAGATCTATAGATGTAGGCATTTGCATGTATATATGTGTATACATTTATATATATATATATATATATATATATATATATATATATATATATGTGTATATATATATATATATATATATATATATATATATATATATATATGTATATATATATATCTACATATATAGATATGTTGTATCTATTTAGATATTAATATATTTACACACACACATACATCTAAATGTTGGAATACATTCTCTGTACTGCTGACTGACTGGGCTGGATGATATGTTTGTGAATACATCAGGGTTATGTATATCTGATACGGCTTAGTAGTAAATCACTTTGTCTATGGTTTGCAGGGTCTTGGGTTCGAGCCTTGCAGAGGCTGTTTATTTTGTTGCTGGGCAGAACAAGGGCCGTTGGATACAGAGTGATTAAGGCACTTTTGAGCAGTTGTAAGTAGGTTTGCGTGGGTTTGTGCAGAGGTAAGCACTGCTGACTTCCGGTTACAGTTTCTTATATTCAGTTAGCTTCTAAATTGCCAGTGGTTTCTAAAAGCCAGTGTAGGCATTGCTTACCCCCATGCAAACAGGCTGAAACCCGCTTACTGCTGCTTAAAAGTGCTTACTCCTGCACTAATTTCTTTAAAAGAAAAGAAAAAGGGGTTGATTGGAAAGTGGTGAGAAAAGGGGCACAAAGAGGGTAAGACAGTAGGTAAACTAGCCAGTGATGTGCAGGAAGGGTGTAGGGAAGGTCCATAGCTGCCCATTTCTTCTACAGCAACAGCTGTGCATATACACTGAACTTGGAGGTAGATTTGGACACTCAAACCCCTCAGAGGGATTGAGGACAACAATAATAAGTTGTGATGCCAATTAGACCAGATTACATGTGTCCAATGGACACATGTGCGAATTGGACAGCTATGTATGGGGCGAGATTTTTTTTGTGGGAACAGATTGCCTTTTTTTTTCAGGAGAGAGTGGGATCTTGGGGAGGGGTAGAAGGTATATTTGGGGTGGTAGGTTGGGTAGGTTAACAGACAAGACAAACAAGACGCATACAGGGGTGGTATATGACACATGTGGGGGTAAACACCTTGATGGGGAGGGGTGTTGGGAAATCGGAAGCCCATAAGCCCCCTATTAGAAACAGTGGAACAGAGGTCCCCACCCTTGGGCAGTCACCACTGCACCTTCACAGCCCCGATGGTGGCTGAGCTGGGGGCTGAGTTGTAGAGCCAGACTGACACTCTAGTTGCGACAATTGGCCCTCGAGCTGGCATAGAAGATCACCAAGCTGCTGGTTGATCTCTGTATGCACTATGACCCCGGCCTGGTGACGGGTGACAGGTGTCTGTCCGCGCCGACTCCCGGGGGGGGGTTTGCCCCATCACCTGAGGCGGTTCTACCCGAAGGTGATGCAGGACCAACGGACAGGGAGGTCCTAGATTGGGCCCCAGACATGATGGTGCCTGGTGCTATGGCTAGCTGAGGTGGGACAGGTGGGTCTGCTGGGACTGGCCTTCCCAAGAGTGCTATAGTGTTTAGATTTCATCATCATATGTGGGTTAGTAATAGTCAACACATTCCAGGGTTAGGTATAACAGCATGCATAGATATTCCCATTAACCCAGACACCAGATTCAGAACAGTTGCATAACAAACAGAACACATGCATATATGGGACCACAGTGGTAGTAAGAACAGCATGCAGGTACATTGATGGCACCATACCACCAATGTTGGAATAATTCAATATGGCACATGCATGGGAACAATTCAAATATTTATCAAACAATTGAACATTATCAGAACATAGGTTTCATTATATACCAGTTGGGGTGGGTATGTTGATTATTGTTGGAGATATGGTGGTGGGGGAGAAAGATGTCAATTAACAACTAGTATATTAATGTAGTCCGCATTACTTTCCTAGTCAGTGCTGTTATCTTTACCTTAAAGTATTACTACAGTACCCTACAGCCTTAGTTTGAACAGTGATATGGCTGTCGTCATCATTACACATGAACTTGTTTTACCTGCAGTATACACCTCTTACCTGGTATACCTGTGGAGGGAATGTTTGTTAACACTAACTAACTGTTTCTGCACATACTCCCAGATTCCGGGTTGATGTTGTGCACATATCTATCCAACTCTTTCTGCACAGACTCTGGCCATGTCTTGACCACATGCTGGTGTACAGGGACATATCTAGAATATTGCCCTCTTCCACCTTTAGTGACCTGACACACACATATACATGCTTTCCTACACAGTTATATTATGTAGCACAGTGTGGGTGACAATGATCAGTGATACTTTATTATTCAGAGAAACTGCAACACTCACAATTCCCTACAATACCAGGGTGAACAGTACCAGTAGAGGTTATAATGGTCTTTATTTCTCAGCACAGTGTTCGTATCCGATGTACCTGTGAGAGCAATGTTTGTTAGCACTACCTGACTGTTGCCACACAAACGTCCAGATTACACATTAGTAGTATGCACATACATCTCAGTCTGTTACTGTACACACTCTGGTCACAGCTTGACAACATGGGAGTGTAGATAGGACAGACTTGAAATATTACTCTAACAGTTTTGGGGGTTGCTACAGTGACAGGTTTGTTCTCATAGATGTTTGACAATCACTTGTATTCCCTGTTTGCTGGCTAAACATCTGGGATCATCCCACAGACTTACCAGGGGGATAGGCAGCAGATATGGGCCCATATACTGGACATTCTGGCCTCATCTGTACAGTTGTGGGGTATGATTCTGTATGCAGCCTACATCCACTCCCAGTATTCAGACCATGGCTGTGTCTGCTACAACTAAAACACTGTCCATCACAGTTGTGTCTGCTATATAGATATTGCTGTATATCTCCTATATGCTTTCTGTCTTAATCCCCTGTGCTTTTGCATTCTGACCTTGTATTACAACCCTCTTATACAGATCTCCTAGACAGTAATATTCTGTAGGATAGTGTGGGTGACAGTGATGTGTAATACCTCATTATTCAGAGCAACTGCATCAGTCGCAATGCCATACAATACCAATGTAAATAGTACCAGTACAGGATATCATTCTTGTATTTCTGGGCACAGTGCTGGCATCTGGCAAACCTGTGGGGGAACTGTTTGTTAGCACTACCTGAATGTTCCCACACACAGTACCGGATTCCACATTACTATTATGCACATACATCTCACTCTGTTACTGTACACACTCTGGCCACAGCTTGACAAGTTGGGGTGTATATGGGATATACGTGGCTTCTTAGTCTCATAAGGTTTTGGGGAGTTGCTAGTGTGTCAGCTTTGTTTTCATAGATGTGTGTCAATCAGTTGTATTTCCAGTTTGCTGCCTATACGTTTGGGGTCATCCCACTGATTTCTCAGAGGGACAGGTTGATAGGCAACAGATATGGGCCACTTTACTGGACATTCTGGACAGTTGTGGGGTATGATTCTGTATGCAGACTACTACCACTCACAGGATTTGAACCATGGCTGTGTGTGCTAAACAAAGCAACAGTTCACATCTCAGTTGCATGTGCTATTTGGGTTTTGTTGCCTGCATTTTCCCTGTTTTCTATGTGTCTTTCAGTTGTGCTATATGGCCTCTGGGGATTACACAAGTCATATACAGGCATTCCTACACATTCAATTTATGGTGCATGGTGTGGGTAACAGTGCTTAATACAACAGTGCTATTACATGATTGCAAATTTACATTACCATATCATACCAGAGTATACACATGCAGTCCAGCAGTTAGACCTTTATTGTCAGGCTGTTACGCTTTTATTTATATACATACTATATGAGACTCTTCCTGCCATATTCTCCAATGTATGCAGTACTTGCCTTGAACAATACAGGTTTTATACAGGTGATTGATTTACTACTACTTTTAGTTTTAATTCCTATGATAGCAAATGTTTGAGTATTACTGACCTGCCTCATATCGCAACATCGCCAGGCGACTGACTTGGGCCTCCTGGTTTGCGGCCCACTCCATTGCAGCTGTGGGGGACATAAGAGAAATATTTAGCCATACCTATCCGTGATATACCTGAGCTGGCAATTATTACACACATAGTGGGGTGATACATACAACTGGAACATCCCCTGCCACTCTAGCCTCTTGGGTCCACTGGTCCAAGAGGTCACCCTTACATTGCTTCAGGTCAGCATAGTGATGCCTGACCTGCTCACCAGTTTGGGGTATGCCAGTGGTACTGGTGAGGTCATGGGCGAGATGGTTCCAGGCCTCTGCCTTATATTGGGAGCCCTGGTACTGGCCCTGTAGCAGTCTCTGATCATGATCTTTGACAAGGAATCCTGCCATTACTCTGGACTCCTGGATGCACCAGTGCTGTGCCCGAAAGCACACACCTTCTCCCCTTACTGCTATTGTGCCTGCAAGGGGAAGCTACAACCAGTTATGAGATGTATTCCCACCTCTTGGGTTTAAGTAGGGTTGATTTCCTGCACTTTTCTGTGATTGGCTGGTTTTGAAAGGGTAGGCTATGGGCAAACCTACTTACCTAGGCTTGGCATTGTTTAAAGTGGTATAACACTGGGCACGTTGAGTTAGTTGGCCTACACATTGCTCACACCTCCTAAGCTGGCCTGTGCAATGCTTAGCATTGCTTACATTACAGTTTGCATTATAATTCCTTTTTGGCATTGTGTTATTATTCATTATACCTTATATGTATGCCTGGTATCCAGGATTCATGCCTACGTACACTGTATGCGGCCCTTGTGTTTTATTGGGGACTTTGACGCTCTATTACAATTACACCTGACTTCTGGGCTTACTGCTTTACACCAGTTCACATAGTTATGTTATGTAGTGGGTTAAGGCACATATGTCTATACTGATTCCTTTCACAGCTTTAGTTTGGTTTTACTGTGGTGAAGACTTGTTTGCTGATGCCTCATTCTTCTGTACTTCTGTGCTGACTTGGTGGTTAACTACTGTGATTGTGGTGTATAGGGTCCTGGATTCGAAACCTGCATGGCTGTTTGTTTTGTTGATGGGCAGAACAAGGGCGGTTGGATACAGAGTGATTAAGGCACTTCTGAGCAGTTGTAAGTGGGTTTGCGTGGATTGGCGCAAGAGTAAGCAATGCTAACCTCTGGTTACATATGCTTACAGAGACTTAGCTTTAGAATTGCATAACCTGTGTGCCCATTGCTTACCGCCATGCAAACAGGCTTCAGCTCACTTACTAGTGCTTAAATATGCTTGCTACTGCTTATTGGTGCTTAAACCTACTTACTAGTGCTTTATTCATTATGACACTGACACCTCATATGTGCATTTACTGCAGTACTCCAGTACATAAATATATATTATTTAGTGGGTTATGCAACAAAAATATTAGTCATAACGTGCTTTGCCATGGAAAATGGAATGCGCTACAGTGGGAGTTGAACCAAGAATGGCTGCTTGCAAGGCGAATGCTCTGCCCACTACACTATTGCTATGCTGCTTCACTTGCATATATCTTCCTTGTTATCCTGTTTAACCATTTAAGCTGCATTAACCATAGCTAAGCGATGGGCACACCCGCACACCTAATGTTAGCTTTAATCGGACTTAAAAAAAAAAAAAAAAACGGGTTTGTTCATTTTATTTCTCTATACTTTTGCTGTTGTACACAAGGGGGACTGTTGGTGGGGATATGCAGACACCTATGAACAGTCTCACTCATTTCTTACCCCTTTCTGCTGTTATTCATTGTGGGGGCATGTATATTATATGTGTTCTGCTCACAGACATGCCCCCTGCACTCTTACATGCTCCATGTAAGATTAGGAGCTCAGGCAGCATGTCTCATTACTATGCATGGCTTGCTGCCCTCCTGCTCCTAAATGGCTGCCTCCATGCAGGACTAAGCTAGTCCTGCATGGAGGAATAGTAAATCTGGGGGTTAGTGTACACTTAGTGTAGGCTTTATTGAATCTGGCTCAGTGACAGAAATATAATTCAACTCGTTGCTATAAAATGTGCAAATACAGCATGACTCCTTATTCCCCCTACCTACAAAAGACAGCCACCTGTTTACATGTCTGATGCTTGATGGAGAGGAAAGTGGAAAAAATAATAATTATTTATTTTATTTATTTGACATTTGTTAACTGGGTTAATCCAACTGAGCCAAAGGCCCATTTTCAGTGGAGCCCCAAGAAGAAAAGCTCCAATTATTTCACAATCTTATAAAAATTAGAGGCATAACAAAAATGGACAGTTGTACAGAAGACATAATATGAGGAAAAGGGAAAATCAGCGATTACAGGGTTCGATGTTTATGTGTCGATGAAGACGTGTTCGCTGAACGGGTCTTTCGACAACATAATGCAGACCCGTATCAAACATCTCTGGTCTTGTGTTAGTAAATCCAGTCTGTGAGGAGGCTTGTGGTAATTGTCCCTGTCTTTTTGTCTGGGCCAGATGGAAGTCACCTTGCTCATCTTTGGAGATTCCTCTGAATCTTCAGAATGACCCTGAATATTAGTGGAAAGGGTGGAAAAGCATACAACATTCCTACTGAAGAAAAGAATAAGCATCTGTCTTCTAGGCCATCTTGCATGAACTCCTGCAGCAGAATTTTGACAACTGATTGCTGTGAGTGGAAGCAAAAACATCTATTTGTGGTGCTACTCACACAGTTGGATCAAATCATGTCAGAGTCTTGGATTTAATATCCATTTGTGAGGGTCTGTTCTGGTCCTGCTCAGCTTGTTTGCCATACAGTTTTGCTCTAACATATGTAAAATGCCTGTAGAGTGAGATTGTGCTGAGAAGCTATATTGCAGGCAGCCATGTACAGTTTAAACAGAGGGTAAGATGTGGATCCCCCTTCCTTGTTTATATACCACATCATTGTGGTGCTGTATGTAAACAATTGTAGAGGTTTGGGGGACCACAGATGACTGAGAGAGTTGACAGCATTTATAAGAGCTAGCATATCTTTTATGTGTATGTGTTTTGGTCTGTCTTTTGTGTTCTAAAGTCTCTGTACTTTTATTCCCGTAGTCACTCTTTCTAAAGCAAAGTTTGAAGTGTCTGTTGAGATGAAAGTTAATTGTACCATTGATAAATGCCCCTAAGAGTTGACCCAGCAGTAAGGAGCATATGTAGACAGCAATCTGGCCTTTAACCAGCATGGTAAGAATAGCGGGCTCCAGGTCCGACTCTAAACCAGTCACAAGTGGTGTCCCACAGGGCTCAGTCCTGGGACCCCTACTGTTTGGCATATACTTCTCAGAAGTACAGGCAAACACAGGAGGACTATGGCTAACCAAGTTTGCCGATGACTGCAAACTGGGAGCCATAACTGACTCTCTGGCTGACACGGACATCCTCCAAACGGGCCTTACTGAGATGAACATTTGGTGTCAAAGTCATGGCCTCAAACTAAATGCCAAAAAATGCATAGTCATCCCATTTGGGAAAAAGAAAACACCCACAAATTACCACATAGGTGGCAGCCCCCTTAATACAGAAAAGGTAATAAGAGATCTGGGGACCCAGGTAGATAGTAATCTCTCCTTTGACAATCATATTGCCAGAGTAGTTAGGAAATACTTCTATGTGGCCCATCTAATTACTAAAGGGTACACATCTAGAAATAAAGAGGTTATAGTGCCCCTCTACTCGTCACTCATTAGAACCATCATAGAGTACAATGCCCCATTTGGGATGTACCTCACAAGACACTTCCAACAGCTGGAAAGACCACAAAAGTACCTCACCAAGCGGATTACTAGTCTCAAACATATGTCCTATGCAGCCCGACTGAAAAAACACCGGCTGTACTCAGTGGCATATCGCTTACTTAGAGGTGATGTCTGCCTGACTTACAAAGCCATGTCCAACTCAGAATTGATGGATATGCTCCACCTAAAGAAATCCAAGTCACTGCGAGCCATGCGCTCTAGTGAGCTAAACCTCGCCACAACAATAAATAGAACATGCTGGAGGGATAGATTCCTATCCCAGAGACTCCCCATGCTTTGGAACAAAATTCCAAATTTCATCAGGCGGAGCCCCTCACTAACACTCTTCAAGATAACCTTGACGAGTGGATGGGTAACAGAAAATACACCCCTGGGATCACTTCATTGGCTCTGCTTGACAGAGGATCAGTTAATTACTCAATGGGGCTGTGAAAGCCGACACACTCTGGCTAGGTTTATAAATGCCCTCGGGCAGATAGCCTAGTACCTACCTATGAACCTATGAACCTATGAATATTAGCAACAGTTGACATCATTTCATACTGAAGAAGAGAATAATAATAAAAGTAAAAATAAGATTACAGAATTGGTACAAGATACGAGCTACACTTAAAGTATCTGACAGAAAGAGACATGGTGTTGATACAATTATTATGTTTTAAATCCAGGAATATATATTGAATTTAAAATACGGAAAGAAAATGATATAGAATTACAAGACAAAGAGAAGAGGAGAAAGAAAGGGGTAGTAACCAAGATGCTCTCCTCCAAAAAATGGAAGCCAGTCTGGTGGTCACCTGCCATTAATAAACTCTACAACTGAAGGAAGAAACCATTGCAGAAAAAGGTGAAGTCCCAAGACTGGAAGAATTTCCTTATTAGCCTCAAAAAAAAGTTGAGATCCCTCATCAAAACCTCCAAAGCCAGCTATGAAGGCAGAATTGTGGCAAACACTTAAAACAACCACAAAGCCTTCTATAGTTATATCAAGGATCTCCATGGCAATACCCAGATTTGCTCTGAGATACTGCACAATGGTACCTCCTATACTGAGCCAACAGATATTGCCAACATACTGGCCGACAAATTCAGTGCCAACTTTACCCCTCTCTCCCCTACAAAAGACTAGTCTCAGTACTGGAAGAATGCCAGGCACCCAACATTACTGTAGCACAGATTAAAGGTCCATTGTCTAAGGCCAAAAATAAAGCTTCCAGGAGACCTGACAATATCCCTGGCTGTGTTCTACATGAATTACAAAGTAAACTGGCACCACATTTGTGTGCTCTTTTCACTCACAGCCCCGCCTCAGGCTTTGTCCCTACCGAATGATGCACTGCTACAGTCATCCCTTTTCATAAAGGAGGAGTGACTACAGACCCTGGAATTATCGCCCCATTAGCCTGATGAGTGTGATATGTAAGGCTATGGCGTGCATCATCATGTACCTAATTAACAAAAATATAGGGAATCTCCAAACTCTAAATCCCATGCAATTTTGTTTTGTGAAAGGTAGATCATACCTGCTCAACCTGTTTGACTTCTCTGAGTCAGTCACCAACGCAGTGGATGAAGGTAAGGCAGTTCATAAAGGCTACCTCGATCTGGCCATGGCCTTTGATACCATTCCTTACTCAGGAATTATTGATAAACTCAGCAAACTAGGCATCAACCCCTATATCATTAGGTGGGTTGCAAAGTGTCTCACAGATAGAACCCACAGTGTGAAAGCAGCAGACTCCAAGTCAGACTGCCAACCAGTCACAAGTGGAGTCCCACAGGGATCAGTCCTGGGTCATCTCCTGTTTGGCATCTACTTCTCAGAAGTCCAAGCCAACATGGGCGGACTCTGGCTGACCAAATTCACAGATGACTGCAAGCTGGGAGCCATTATTAGCTCCCCAAGTGATGCAGACATCCTACAGAAAGGCCTCACTGAGACCAATGACTGGTGTTGAAACCATGGCCTTAAGCTTAATGCCAAAAAATATGTAGTCATCCCCTTTGGGAAAAACTCAGTTCCCACTAATTACCACATCGATGGTAGCCCACTGAACACAGAAGGCATTATAAGAGATCTGGGGACACAGGTCAACAGCAACCTCTCCTTCAACCACCACATTGCCACTGTGGTCAGAAAGTTCTTCTATGTGCACATCTCATTACCAAGGGTTTTGCATCAAAGAAGAAAGAGCTCATCATTTCTCTCTGCTCTTCCCTCATTAGACCAATCATAGAGTATAATGCCCCATTTGGCATTTATCTCACTAGACACCTGCAACAGTTGGAGAGGCCACAAAAGTATCTCATGAAGGGGATCCTAGACCTTAAACACATCCTACATGGACAGACTCAAAAAACTCCAGCTATTCTCTGTCTCATATTATCTACTAAGAGGCGATCTCTGCTTGACTTGCAAAACCATGTCTGACCCAGCCCTGTTAGAAATGCTACATCTAAAGAAATCCCAATCCCTACGCACCACATGCTCCAGAGACCTCAACCTCATTACCACAATCAACAGAACATGGTGGAGGGACAAGTTCATCACCCAGAGACTGCCCATACTCTGGAACAATCTTCCTATTCATGTCAAGCAGAGCACCTCATTGGCCCTCTTCAAGAGAAACCTTGATGAGTGGCTGGGTAACAGAAAGTTCATCCCAGGGATCACTGCAGTGGCTCTACTTGATAGAGGCACTGGAAACTAATGATGGGCTGCACAATGCCAGGGCACTTCTATGGGCTAGGCTTGTATAATTCCCAGGGCTATTAGCCTAGTACACACTATGAACCTATGGTATAGATTAGATGAGTAAAAGATGAGTAAAGTCATAGAGTTGTCATGTGGGGGTTAGACACGGGCAGGACCACATCTTTAGTAGATAGTGTTTAAGTTCATGTTTAAACAGGTATTTTTGGGAGCTCTGTCTTATATTAAGGGGACGTGAGTTCCAAGCATGGGCTACAGAGTACTTATAGAAGAATTTTCCAATATTCTTGTCAGATTTGTAGATATCAAGGTGGAGTTTGTCGGCTGAGTGGAAAGGTCACAATGGGGGTTGTAATAATATACAAGGTTAGAGACAGAGGGGCAGGAAGAGGGGTCATTCAGAATGGAGTGTGTAAAGTACAGTTGCTGAAGTAATAGTTGGTTAGAGGATTCGAGCCATTGGAGTGCTATAAGGGTGAGAGTGATAGGAATTATAAGGGAGACTAGTGGCAAATCTGGCAATTTTATTGCAAGTATGTTCAAGTTTGGAGAGTAGAGTAGTTTGAGTATTTGTAAGAATGGGGACTGCATACAAAAGACAAGGTAACAGAAGAGAATGGGCTAGGGATATTTTGGAAGAATGTGTAATGAATTTCTGATTATGATAGAGCAGACCAAGTTTCTGGTGTGTTTTTTTATACACTGTTTGAAGTGCACGTCATATTTTAATTCATCATCAATAATACCACCTAGTAGTTTGGTATGGGGTTCGGGTTTAATGATGGTATTGTTGAGGGAGATGATGGAAAAGGAGGATTTGTGATGTGCCAGTGTTTTAGGAAGGAAGAGAAGGAGTTTAGCTTTTTAGGGTTAAGTACGACTTTGTTGTCAGAGAGCCATGCTTTGACTGAAGAAAAGGAGTTCTAAGTTAGAGATAGGAGATCAGGGATGCTATGGGCAGTGGTAGTAAGAGTAGAATCATTAGCATATTGAAGGAGTGTTGAGAGGTTACAGACAGAACGTAGATTGTTAGTGAAAATATTGAACAAGAGAGGACGTAAGATGGATCCTTGTGAAACACAAGTGTCGTCAGGTTGGAAGGGGGAGAAGACACTTTGCCAGCGAATGGATTGTTGCCTATTAGTGAAGTAATATGAGAACCAGTTCAAGGAGGAAGTGGAGAGCTGGAGGTTGGAAAGTTTAGTTAGAAGTTTCGAGTGAGAGACAGTGTCAAAAGCTTTAGAGAGATAAAGAAATAAACAGGAGACTAACATGAGGAGTGAGATGTATCATTGAGAAAGGCAGATGCTGATGGTCCTCAGTTGGGGTGGATGTCCCTGCCTAGGACAAGTGTTTCCAGGAAAGTAATAATGTATGTGAGGGGGTTTAAGGTAGCAGTACTTTTTGGTTTTGGAATGGAAGTATGGGATGTGATTGGAAATATGTTAATCTTGAAAAGATTGTCTCTCAAAGACATATTCCAATTTCTTTCACCTAGACAGTACAATATCCTTAGATAAGTGAGGGAGACCTTCTGTGCTCACCTCTGGAGTTTGATTAATAAGGAAAGCTAAAAAAAGAATGGCCAAACTGTCCCCAGTACCCACATTGGCTAGAAGAGTTCTTTATGTCCCCCCCCCATTGCAGTGTGCATCTACAGGTAAAACTGCTGGTATCATTTTCCACAGATTAACACACAAACTTACACTGCCCCTGACAAGCCAGGTCTATCACAAGATGTGCATACATATACATATTCATACACACAAGTGTGTGCACTCAAGTGTACATGCATATATTTATTTATACACACACCTACAGCATTGTTGCTGTCTTGGCTGTTACCCTAATTTATTCCATTAAATTGGAATACATTACACAGACATAGCACTTGACAACTTGTAAAAAAAAAAACACTTTTCTGAAACTTTCAAATTTTAAATGCTTTCTAAATTGCATTTCACTGCTTACATTAACTTGCCCTAAATCTTCAAGAGCAGTTTAACAAGAAAATACAGAAGCAAGTCAACTCCATCAGCCAGTACATAATATCATATCTCTGTAAAAAAAGTTGATAGTGCTAAATACATTTGTAGAAGCTCCGAATTTGCTGATATCAACAGCCACAATTCGCAAAACTCCTTCTGCTGAGGTAATCACTGAGACTGGTCTACCAATCACAGAAGAAGTAGAGGTTAAAGGATTAAGGGAAAGCTGCATCAGAGAACTAAGACGTCAGTCTGATTTCTTGAGGCCTTCCCCCACCTTAGAGGTAGTGTTAATTATTTAACTAAAGCCTTTCATCTTCCCAGGGTGAAACAGAAGGAAATCATTCACACTTCCAATAATCTGCAAATGACAGTCAAGACATTTTCTTGCAATATGAGACTATTTTCTTCTATATATTTTTTTCTTTTCAGTTTGGGTTGGGTTTCTCCCTGGGTCCTAGTGCCTGTCTGCTACACCATCTTTGAAAAACTGTACTGAAGTGCATACAGACAGTACACTTCCTAACATCTTTGTCTACAAGGGATTGTTGTAGAGAAGGAAAGTCTGAACAAGGAGGTTACATCTAGAATCAGAGGAGCTGTGGCTAATTGTCATAGAGTGTCAGGGCAAATCTGCCACAGAAAAATATCAAAGAAGTGGAAAAGTTAAGTATACAAAACAATGGTGTGATGAATGATTCTCTAAGGCTCAGAAACTTGGACCGTGAAGGCAGAGCAGTTGAGGAAGTGAGAGGTGATAGAAATGAAGTGCTTTAGATGAGAGGTGGGAAGCACAATGTGGGCCAGACAAAAAAGATGATATCAGAGCAGAAGCCAATGTAGCTCCAACTGCGGAGAGTTCAATGAGAACAAATTATGGTAGTTTGGGCACATGTGCAGAAAAGCAGAAGATGATTTGGTGAAGGAGATTTGGGAGAGACGTGAAGAAGGGAAAATTATATAAGGGTATCCAGCAAAGAGATGGATGGACTGTGTGAGAGAACACCTGAGACAGTCAAGCATGACTGTTAAAGAAGTTAAGAGAGTGACAATGAATCAAGAAAGTTGGAGACAGTTGATGCAATACCATGACCCCATGTAGAGAATGGGAAAGAGGGGACTGATGATGATGATGGTGACAATGACAGTGATCTGTAGTTCAATTACCGTTAGAATTAGATTTAGATGAAAAGCTGGAAGGTCTGCCATAGAGACTGAAGTGATGAGGAGAGTATGGCAATATTCAGAGGGAGAAAACATGGGTAGAACATATATCAAAAAACAGCAAGGGTGAGGGCCATGGCCAAGATAGTGAGCAGTTAGCAGAACTGTTTTTTAGCTCTGCTTCATTGTAACATCACTGACAAGATTTTTACTAAAAAACTCAAATCGAACGTTTCAAAACTTAATGGATTTATAGTTGAACATCTGCTGAAAGATTTAGTACAAAAAAATAACAAGTTTGAAACTCTTTTATTTGCTTTTTTTCCGTCAAGAAAACTAGATAGAACTAATTGTCTCAGAATGAAACACTCTAAGCCCAGTGTACAGGACAGTACTATGGAAAAAGACATACAGGCTATATTAATATCAGTGAGTTATCTGAAAAGATATACAAATTAGAAAGATAAATGGGCAGTTTTAAAGAGGAATGTACAAAACAAGTTGAAGCACTGAGTGAATCTCATAAACAATCCTCCAAATCTCGAGTATAGAAGTGGCAATGTCTGATTTTGATGGAAGATTACTTGAAAATGAATATAACACTGAATGTCTTCTGAAACAAGGCAACTCATTCCAGGAAAAAATAGAAGACTTGGAGAACAGATCTTCAAGGAATAAAATCAGGATTTATAGGATTCCTGAAAAATAAGAGGGATGCAGTATGATTCAATTCCTTAATACCTGACTGTCTAAAACTTTGAACCTGCTTAAGCTTTTTACTTTGGCATTGAAAGAGCGCATAGATCACTTTCTAACTCATCTTAAAAAAAAATAAACAGACACCTTCATCAAGGTCAGTGATTGTAAGATTTTTCTCAAGTCAATATAAGGATTTAGTCTTAAAAGCTGCTTGGCCTAATTAGCCAGTTAAAATTAAAGAAAATACTATAAGATTTGACAATGACAATTCAGCATTAGTGATGTCAAAGAGAAAAGCATGTGTTCCACTTGTTAAAAGCTTAAAGAAAAACAGTCCCCCAGATTCACAAGCCCTGCATAGTGTGCAGGACTATTGCAGGAGCTCCAGCAAGCAATATGTCTTCCTTGCGATCCAGGAATAAGCTGTAGGGACGTGCACGAGCGCTCCTGCACTAGTCTTGCACAGACTCAGCTCCTGTATGCAAACTACCCCATTTGCAGGTGAAATCCATGCAAATGAGGTGAACTTGTGATCCAGGAAGCTGGAAGCCGGCCGTGCAGGACTAGTGTAATCTGCAGAAATGTACTCAGTTAGTAACCGAATACATTTCTGCAAACTACAAAACGGAGCCATGACAGCTCCAAATAAAGGGTGGATATTATGTAGAAAGCATGCCACTAGCCAAATATATGGCCATTGGCATGAAAAATAGTTGCAAAAATAAAAAAAATAATATGTATATTTTTTTAGCCGATCTCGGCTGTTTAAGCATAGGGCAGTGGCGCGCAAATGGGATCGGGCGAAAAATAAAATAAAAAACCTAAAATAAGCATTCTAACCAAAATAGTAGGCAGAAGACAACATGGCCAGTGAACAGTGGTTGCTAAGGGGGGATGCTCAGTGTGGGACCTGTAACTATGCATCAGCAGGCATCCTATGCAAATGAGGGGAATGATACTGAATCCCAGATTTCCCTGCATGCTAGTCAGCACGCAACAGTGTAAGAGCAGGAATAGCTTGGCGCAAGTCTAGGAGTTAGCTGACATCATAGAGGTGTGTGTCAGGCATACTGTAAGCAGACTGGAGCCGTGTGGCTCGGGTTTGCCCTTAGCTTAGCAGAGCTAAGCAAGGTGGTGTGTCTGAGGCTGCCTAGCACTCTTTACATTGCCTAAGCGGGTGTGCGCACCGTACACAAGGTTTTAAAGGGAAAAAGAAAAAGTAAACCAAGAAATAGCAACTCTGTGCACATTTGAGCACTGTGTTTGTGTGGCACACCCCCAGTCTTAAAAAGATAGGCAATGGGAAGGGAAAACAGCAGTAGGAAGGTAATCTAGGAGAACTAGCATAACTGGCAGGTGAAATGTATCAGAATCAGCCAATTACACAGATAGCAGACCAGCCCAGCCCAGAACACTACTATAGACTATGCAAACACCTTTCCCTCTGCTTTTTCCCCACATACTGTACACCACCTGTGTATACAAGTGGGGAAATTTTAACTAATAAAAACAACAAAATGATAGGGGCTGCAGCAGTTATCAGACATCAACATGTGGAAGAAGCTGAGGGTAGTGAGGATGAGAATGCTATCGACCAATCCACAGTGAGGAGATGGAGAAGGATGTACAGACCCAGGGTAACCTACCAGGGGCTACATGAGCTGGAGATTGTGGAGCACTATAGGGTGGACAGGGACCTCCTACAGCAAATTGCTGAGCTGTGCCAGCAATGCCTGACACACCGAACTAACAGAGGGGAACCCATCCCAGTGGATACCAAGGTATGTGTAGACCTAGCAATACTAGCCACAGGTACCTCCCAAAAGCCAACTGGGGATATCATGGGGATCTCACAGGCATCAGCATGTAGGGTATTCCATCAGTTCCTGTATGCCATGTCAGCACATGCCAGTGAGCATGTATATTTCGTCAACACCCGTGAGATGCTGGCCAGCAAAATGCGTCTCTTCCACCAAATACCAGAATACCCTGAGGTAGTGGGTGCTATAAACTGCATGTGCATACCCATCAAAGCACCACCCGGTGAGTGGGGTAGGGTCTACATCAACTGCAAGGGCTTATCCTCCATCAACTGCCAGGTCGTATGTGATGCCCAGGGCATTATAACGAATGTGTGTGCTGGCTGCCCTGGAAGCTATCATGATTCCCACATCTGGCATCTGATGCAGCCGTACCAGTGATTTGCCAATGGGGAAATCCCTTATGGTCACCTAATGGGGGATGCTGGTTACGCACTGGAGCCATGGCTGATGACACCCATCAGAAATGCACACACACCTGAACAAAAACTCTGTAATGAGGCACACGCACAGACCAGAATCATAATAGAGTGTGTTTGGGATGCTCAAGTCACGGTTCCGGTGTCTGGACACATCCAGTGGAGCCTTGCAGTACTCACCAGCTACATGTACTCAAATTGTCATCGTATGTGCCATGCTATACAATATGATCCTGCGGAAACAGCTGCAGCAGAAACAGCATGGGACAGGGCCACACAGCCCCCCACTAATGTCAAGGCCTGCACAGGCACAGAGTGACTCAGATGAGTAACAACCTGAGTCTGCCCCAGTAGGCAGATGGAGGCATGCCCAGTATGCCCTGGCCTTGGCAAAGAGGCAGTGCATAGCATACACTGACACAGTAGAGACCCAGGGAATGACACCTCTCTCTGACTTACACATACAGTAAAAGGGATGCCACACATGACACTACCTGTCCTCAACTATGTATAGGGAGTGTACTATGTGCATCCGACATAGGCAGCCTGCCAGCACCATCCTCAGTACTGGCACACCCACAAGGTAAGTCACTCTCCTTACCAATTGCTGAATGGAGTAGTATGTGTTGTTACTTGTATCTATGGTATGGATGTGAGCATGCAAGGGAATCAGGTGGCTGAATAGGATGCCAGAAGATAGTAGACACCTATAGTGGCAGCATGAGATCTGTAAAAAATACTGGTGTCACCATAGTAGCCAGTACTACACATGGTGACAAAACCCACTGCAGGAAATGGGCTGGGCCCCATGTTTGTCCATATGACACACACATGCCAGTCAGGGAGGTTCACATACCCAACCACAGTCTCAGCCAGCAGGACAGGTGTAGACGAACACAAACAAAGGTTGTTCTAAGGCCTCTGAATGATGCCTATGGGTAACCTCCCTCCCCCAGGCCTACACAGACAGACTACATCAGGTCAGGCAGTGGGATGTTAGATCTGAAGGGTAGGAAGTCAGAAACTGATATGTAGGTTAATCAAACCTAAGACCTGTAGTACACTGATATGCCTCTAGTTAGCATGATAGGTTAGAATACAGAATGAAATGGAGTACCTGACATACCAGTATAGTCATAGCAAATGTGTACAAGTGTCAGGTGTGCCCCCCCCAATCCAATGTAGAAATGTAAAAAAAGTCAGGTGTGCCCCCCCAATCCTGTGTAGAAATGTAGAAACAGTCAGGTGTGCCCCCTTCCCCAATCCTGTGTAGAAATGTAGAAACAGTCAGGTGTGCCACCCCCCAATCCTATGTAGAAATGTAGAAACAGTCAGGTGTGCCCCCCAATCCTGTGTAGAAATATAGAAACAGTCAGGTGTGCCCCCTCCCCCAATCCTGTGTAGAAATGTAGAAACAGTCAGATGTGCTCCCCCCAATCCTGTGTAGAAATATAGAAACAGTCAGGTGTGCCCCCTTCCCCAATCCTGTGTAGAAATGTAGAAACAGTCAGGCGTGCCCCCCCAATCCTGTGTAGAAATGTAGAAACAGTCAGGTGTACCCCCCCCCAGTCCTGTGTAGAAATGTAGAAACAGTCAGGTGTGCCCCCCAATCCTGTGTAGAAATGTAAAAAAAGTCAGGTGTGCCCCCCAATCCTGTGTAGAAATGTAGAAACAGTCAGGTGTACCCCCTCCCAGTCCTGTGTAGAAATGTAGAAACAGTCAGGTGTGCCCCCCAATCCTGTGTAGAAATGTAAAAAAAGTCAGGTGTGCCCCCCCAATCCTGTGTAGAAATGTAGAAACAGTCAAGTGTGCCCCCTTCCCCAATCCTGTGTAGAAATGTAGAAACAGTCAGGTGTGCCACCCCCCAATCCTATGTAGAAATGTAGAAACAGTCAGGTGTGCCCCCCAATCATGTGTAGAAATATAGAAACAGTCAGGAGTGACCCCTCCCCCAATCCTGTGTAGAAATGTAGAAACAGTCAGATGTGCCCCTGCAATCCTGTGTAGAAATGTAGAAACAGTCAGGTGTGCCCCCCCCCCCAATCCTGTGTAGAAATGTAGAAACAGTCAGGTGTACCCCTCAATCCTGTGTAGAAATGTAGAAACAGTCAGGTGTGCCCCCCAATCCTGTGTAGAAATGTAGAAACAGTCAGGTGTGCTCCCTCCCCCAATCCTGTGTAGATATGTAGAAGCAGTCTAGTGTCCCCCCCAATCTGATGTAGACATGTAACAGTCAGGTGTGCCCCCCCCTCTCTAATCCAATGTAGGCATGTAGTAACAAGTGTGTGTAGGTATAATACCAGTGGAGCACAGATGACCTGCAGTGGCCAAAGTATCAGGATAGATTGTAGCATTTGTACAATATGCAGGTATGGGTGTGTTAGGTTGGTGTGTGTTTTATATTGTGTGAGAGTGGTCAGTATGTATGCATGTGGAGGTTTGACCTGGTGGCCATTGCCCACTACTGCCGATGACAGGGCCAAGTCCTCACAACTGCAATGCCAACGACAATGCTCCCCAGTATAACACATGCTAGCAGTAAGCCATTGTAAATGTATGGTGGTAATATGTGTCACCATCTGAAAGATGGACATGGCATGACTGTTGGGCTAGATATACAAGCGGTACACAGGGAAAAGTACCGCAGACATGCAGTATATAATGTGTAACCGTGAAATGGACACATCCTTGGAATTGTACATACAGATATGCACCACATTATTTGGGCTTGTAGTAGGGAATACCAATGTCGTCTGGCCGAGCACTTGCAGATCACAAAGGTGATAGGACTGATGTATTGGAAAATGGCTGATGTCCCTGCACAAGCCAGGATAACTGGAATGCCCCATGCATATCTGTGAGTCAGATGCAAATAGTGTCCATAGCACACATGCACCCAGCTCACCCAAACACCACCCACAGATATATTATCCCTGCTGTTGGGAATGGGTACAATATGACCCCCACCTGTGCATGGCAATAGCGAAGGAATGCAGCATGCAGTGCAGGTGTCCCATGCAGGTGTGTCCCCAGATGTAAACAGCACCCTGCCAGCATCCACACCACCTGATCAATACTGATAGAAAGTATTGGCATGAACACCTAGCACATCTACCCTGTCACCCCAGGGGAATATACTGTATGGCAGTCTGGGACTGTAGGACTGACAGAATGCAATGGCCTGCTACAGCTGGCCTGCATCACCACCAAATGGCCTACAGGCCACTGCCAAAGGCCTGCATCTCACCCGTACTGCCAATGTATGCAATGTGTAATGGACACCCAAATAACAACATAACACACTCCACATAAGCCATATGCAAGGCCATGTGGAAAAACCACAGTAACATGTCCACCATGTCCCACTGCATGAACTGTGGACCAACACCATAACACAGCTGTGCCAAGGTGATAACTATAGGGAAAGTATCAGAGAATGTATACATAATGTATGGAAGAGGATAGAATAATAGAGGGGGTGTGGGAGCATGGGCAGCATGGAATGTGCAAGGTCGGACACACAGCCATGTGCACATACTATCCATGGCTGCAAACACAGAAATGGGTGGCTACAAACCTCCCCGTAAACAAAATAGGGGTAATGTCCTGACTTATGACCCCTGCCTCTGGGTAACCTGTGTGAATCTGTATAGCTGTGAGGTATTGCCACAGCAACATAAGGCCATACTGTCATGTTGATGGATGTACAGGTATGTGATCCTCTCCCATCACTGTACCAAGGTGCTGAACTGGATACACAGACCCAGCAGCAAGTGTCTGCAGCTCCCCCTCCAGAATGGTATAACTTTCCCTAAATATGTAGGCTTTTGACCGCAATACTGGACACAGCTTATTCACCCTGTGTTCCCCAGGATATCACTGTGAGCAAAAATGTCCACCTGACAGTACTTGAGGACATAAAACGTCACAGTATACACATGTCTGAATATCTCTGCGAACACCAGTACCATGTAGCAGAAGCAGCACAGACACAATCACCTACAGTATACACTATCCATTGCACAGTTTGACCCCATATTGCCAACTGATCTACAGATATCCTGCAGAAACAGTTTGCTACCTGTAGGTGTAGAGCACAAAGGTCTGCACTGGAGTACAAACTATCTGGAATGAATCCACACATTCAATACAGAAGGGCATACTGGGCATGCTCACACACTTAAACAAATGAAGCCCACGTCTGCCAACAACAGTGGACCATACATATCTGACAGTTGCAGATGTTAGTGCATACACTCTTTAGTATGCACCAGTCATGCTTTGCACACACATGGGATAGGAATACACACATATGTCCAAGGACAAATTACTATAATATGCCAAAAGTACACATACATAGATGTGTGGAAGAGACTGACAGTGACAGAGAGCCTTCCATCACAAGGCCTGTCCCACTCAGCATACAGCCAGATGGCTACAACCACATGATGTGTAAATGTCACTCACTGTAGAAATTAGCCACTGGTATCCCTCAGCATTACAGACTCTATGGTCAAGTGCTAGCTGTGCAACATGACTGTACAAGGCAGTAGTCATCTAGCAGTTGTATACACATACCTGCAGAATATAAACCTGTGTGTGCCTGAGTGTAGTGTGTCTACCTCTAGATGAATGGGTTATGGCCCATGCACACACACTGCCCTCTCCATAGCCCTACTATGACAAGCCTGCTGATGTCATTCACTTTGAAATACACCTTTGGGAAAGAAGTAGCCCAGTAATGTCCATGGCGTGTCCTATAACTGCATAATGCTGTAATGTGATTAACTAATTAGATAGGAGTTCTAATCCCAGACATGGCAACAGTGTGTGTCTTTGTCTGGGTAGGGAGCAATGCTTTTTAGGCTAGTCACACTCACTGCAATTCAAATGCCCTACTTTGACAAAGCTGCTGATGTCATTCACTTTGAAATACACCTTTGGGAAAGGAGCAACCCAGTAATGTCTGTGGCATGTCCTATAACTGCATAATGCTGTAGTGTGATAAACTAGTTAGGTAAGAGTTCTAATCTCAGACATGGCAATTTTGTGTGTGTGTGTGTGTGTGTGTGTGTGTGTGTGTGTGTGTGTGTGTGTGTGTGTGTGTGTGTGTGTTTGTGTGTCTGTGTAGGGAGCGATGCTTTTTAGGCTAGTCACACTCACTACAATTCACATGCCCTATTTTGGCAAGGCTGCTGATGTCATTCACTTTGAAATACCCCTTTGAGAAAGGAGTAGCCGAGTAATATCTGTGGTGTGTCCAATAACTGTGTAATGTTGTTATGTGATAAACTAGTTAGGTAGGAGTTCTTATCCCAGATGTGGCAACTCTGTGTGTGTGTGTGTGTGTGTGTGTGTGTGTGTGTGTGTGTGTGTGTGTGTGTCTGTGTGTGTGTGTGTGTGTGTGTGTGTCTGTCTATCTGTCTGTCTGTGTGTGTACAAAGCAATGCTTTTTAGGCTAGTCACACTCACTACAATTCACATGCCCTACTTTGGCAAGGCTGCTGATGTCATTCACTTTGAAATACACCTTTGGGAAAGGAGTAGTTCAGTAATCACCAGGGTGCATCCTATAACAGTGTAATGCTGTAGTGTAATATAGTAGTTTGGTAGGGGTTCTATTCCCAGACATGGCAAGTGTGGATGTTTGTGTCTATGTTTCTTTGTCTGTGTAGGGTGCAATGCTTTTGAGGCCACTCACAGTCATCACAACCTCTATTGAACCACTTTGGCAAGCCTGCTGATGTCATGCCCAATGAAATATATCTTTGGAGAAGGAGTAGTCTGGTAATCTTCGTGGTGCATCCTATAACACATCTATTGTTACTAGCCCAAATGCAAGTGTTACACACTATAGTCCATAAACCTCTAGCATGTCCTGCTCTGTCTTCCTTCATTACTAAGTACTCTCCACCCAGTACCATTAGGACATCAAATCAGCAACTACTACAAATATACTATCCCAAAAAAGCAGTAGGTAAATTTGTTTACAAGTACTCTATGGCCCAAGCTTAGAACAAACTTCCTAGAGATATTTGTAGCATTGTACACCCATCTCACTTCAAGGAGAAACTTAAACTTCATTTACTTAACTCCAAAACATGTCCCTGTCAAACCCCAACTTAACTTAACGCCTACTCCTTCATTTCTTTCCTTCCATACTAGCTCTTCTAAGCTTAGTATTACGCCTACTTGCACAATGTTTGTCTAAACATATCTGTTGAATATTTTCTCTGTTGTACATATTGTATATATTTCAGGTATTTTACAGTACTAGAATTAGTGTGTCTCATATCTACATATGTCAGTCATTACAGATGGTAGGTCTAAATATATTCTGCCCAAATTGCTTTTTTTTATTTTTTTTCTCTTTTGTACATATTGTACATACTTTGGTACTCTACAGTATTAGAATTAGTTTTTTCTTGACTTTAAGTATTATGGAATTGTAAAACTGTCCTTGCATTTATTTTTAAACTGTTTATTCTAAAATTGTTTTTTTATTTCTCTGAGCTTTTCTCCTCAGGTCTCCACTGAAAATGGGCCACAAACCCAGCTGGACTAACCCGATTAACAAATGCCAATAAATAAATAAATAAACAGTGTAATGCTGTAGTGTGATATAGTACTTTGGTAGGGGTTTTATTCCCACACATGGCAAGTGTGGATGTTTGTGTGTGTATTTCATTGTCTGTGTAGGGTGCAATGGTGTTGAAGCCATTTGCAGTCACTACAACCTCCATTGACTTTCGTTGGCAAGCCTGCTGATGTCCTTCCCAGTGAAATACACCTTTGGGGAAGGAGTACTCCAGTAATCTCCATTGTGCTTCCTCTAACTGTGTAATGCTGTAGTATAATAAACTTGTTAGGTAGGAGTTCTAATCCCAGACATGGCAAATGGGTCTGTGTTTGTCATTCATATCCTGTGTGGAGGTGGCTGTAAGTGTGTAACAACTGGACTCATTGTGAAGCAGGTTTTGCATATTTCTTATATGGTGGTTCTGTTATATGTCACAATGTCCACCTTGCAAGGATAACAGATGTGAAATAGCCGAGAGGCTGGGGTGCCAATCCATACCCCTACATGTGACATCAAGGCCTGGCGAACAGTTAGCAACCCTTATATTACCCAGAGAACACTCTCAATCCATGTCTCATACACAAACACACTTGCCTAGGCAACAACGCTATGTTGGTAGTACCCTGCATATTGCCCACAGATAGTAACCATGGTGTGATTGCAGTGGACTACAGAGGGCATGGCACCCTGTCCATCAGTACAATAGGCACATACATACAGACAGTGTGCCTTCACTATGTTCCCCTGTAGTGCCATCAAACCTGACCCACAAAGAACATACCATGCCTTAAACACATGCCCTGTATGGACAGATGCCACCGACACCAGGGAATACCTGTATCATGCTATCACTGTAGGTGCAGGGTCAACCTGCTGTCCATTACCAGTTCCCATCACATAAGACCAGGACTGGCACATCTGATGATAACAATCTGTGTACACAACATGGGCCAGACACCCCCGGTACAGTTCCATATGTCACTGTACATGCATGTGGGATGTGTGCACATCCCAGACAGCATCCATGTCATGGACTAAAGAACATATACATGGCAAGCATTGCACGGCAATGGCCACACACACAATAGTTACCCAGGTGACTGGATGGTGAATACAATACCCACCTGTGTTGGCCAATCCAGACACTGCACCCCTGAGCCACACTGCAGACCATTGTCATGTGGCCTGATGCCAACATATGCCCTTCACCTAGCCTTGTATAGCCTTCTGGCACAGTTATCCACTGCACACCTGTGAAGCAATGCATGCATGCATGTCAGTACTGGCACCCTGTGTCTGTGTGTGTGTGTGTATGTGTGTGTGTGTGTGTGTGTGTGTGTGTGTGTGTGTGTGTGTGTGTGTGTGTGTGGTGTATGATGCTTTTGACCACATTCACACTCACTACAACTCCCATTGGCATACTGAAGCATGCTGTCTGATGTCAGACACCTTCACATACCCTTTGCCCATATAACCTCCGGATAACCCCTGTGGTGCATATGATACCTGCACATTACTGTATTGTGGCAAACTAACTAGTTAGGAAGTGTATTCCTGACCCTGCCAAGTGTGTCAGTGTGTGTGAGTCCCTGAGAGAGTGTGGCTGTGTTGACGCTGACACCTGTTCGTTCATGTGGACAGGCATGTGTACTACACCTATCGTATCACTACCATATCACTGTTGCAGATGTCATTCACCATCACATATATGTTTGGACAGCTCCTCAACATGTAAGCTATGTGGAGCATTCAATAACTGCATAGACATGTGATAGCAATACATAGTCAGTCAGGGGTTTGAAACCATGTATTGGTAGGTGTGTGACACAAACATGCTTAGGTTTTACTCTCCCACCCCCCTCCCTGACTTACTTTGTTTCTGTCTGTCTCTCTCACCCCCTCTCTGGTGGATGTGGAGAACTACACCGGCTTTGCTTAGGCAGCAGCTTGTGTTTTGTAAGTGATGCTCATGATCAGCTGATAGCCTCTGCATGAATTGCAGCACTCCTCTAGCTGACTGCATGTGGAACAACTGTGGTAACATTCCCATAGCCAATTGCATGTAAACACACTCAAATATCTAGGAACATCATGTTGGTGTTGGGCCTTTTCATTCACTGTGAGCAGGACCTAGATCTGATGTTTAGCAAACAGCATCACAGAGGGATTTGGGATTTACCTCTAACAACATACACTGTGGAAAGAGGCCAACACACAGGAGGGGGATGTGCCTGACATGACTACAGAATGTAAGTGTTGCTATTCTGCATTTGGAGTAATGTCAGTTTAACAGGGTGTGTGTGGATATGGCTGGTCTACATGTTTTAATACCTGTAATGACAGTGCTATGTTTTTGAGGAAACCCCCATCTGTAGGGTCATCAGCAGACTGGGCAGTATGTGGAGCCTTTTGTTTCTTGTGTTATTCACAGAACACCTATCTGAAAACTGCAGAAGCATAGTGTGAGGATTGCAGTCAGTACATGGTGACAGCTATGAGAGTTACTGACTTCATATCCCTCATAGGACATATGTCACAAGAAACTTTGGTACAACAGTAAATGTATGAGGTTATCACAACAACATGCCAATATTGGGGCAGTGTTTGTAGTTCCAGCCACAAGTCTGTCAACCTGTGTACATATGTCCTGCTGTAAGAGGTGCATATGTCCTGTACACCTATTTATTGACATCATACCTGATAACAGGCCAGTCAGATATCAGACTGCTAGACTTGTTATGTATAGTAGGGGTTGTTTCTGAGGACATAGCTTGGCCATTCTGTGGTTGTATGTACAGTACTGGGGTCTGTGTACCTAGGGTGATTTTCGACAGTATGTGTATTGCACATATGTACCTTGGGCTGTGCACAGACTGTGGTAGATGCCATTGTTGTCGGTCCTGTTCTATCTGATGTGACATGCTGCTCCAGTGAATGGTACCTTATTGGCTCACATCTGTAGGGCCAGACACACACGTGTCTCATACCACAGACAGCCATCGGACCACACAGTGCCATGACCCAGTGTATGTAGGGTCAGTGTGTGAGTGGCACATATGAGGATGGTGTTTATCAGACAGTCCATATAGTGTCATATTTAACATGTGTTCCATATGTGGCTGTGGCTGTATTTACATTGGTTGTGGGTGTGCACTTTCACACAGGAGTCTGTTACTCTGTGTTGTAACATGAGTGTAGAGCCTGCTATAATCACAGGTACATGTGTAGTTCCCCATACAAAATGTAGTCCAATGTTGTGGCAGTCTGCCCATAGTTTGCACAGTGCTTTGTGACATGCCTAGCAGCCTAGTGTAATTATCCAGTGTGCTGATATGTCCAGTTATTTGCAAGACATACTGCTGCCAGGCCACCATAACTGTTGTGTATTTCTGACAAAGCAGTGGGATTCCGTACAGATGTATGTCACTAACTACTGGGTAGTATGTAGCCATGTGACCCCTGCACCACCAAGTATTATGTGACTGGCGTGTGTGCATGCATAAACTGTGTGGGCATATGTAGTCCAGTATTTACGTGATATAAAATGGCTATTAACATCCACAGTGGGAGGTGTGGTCCACATGTCTCGCATGAATGGGATGTGTACACCTCTGGACTGAACACAGAGTGCCAGACTGTCCACATATATTGGTAATATCTCTGCTGTACTCCACAGGATCATTACTGTGCTAGCAGTGGTACTGTACTATGATGTCCTTAGTATGTCTGTCAGTAGCCAGTGGTGCACATGTTAAAAGCAGGTGTGACCTCCCACACACAACATGCCTGTTAAGACAACCCCTATTACAGCAGCAACAGTCTACATATATACCTGCAATACATACCTGACATCCCCTTGCACTAAGAGGTTGGGCTTATTGGGGCTGAGGTAGGACTCCACTCCATGTTCTGGACATATGGTGAACATATATGTATATATATTTATCTATGTACTATATGGAATCCGTACAGATACTCGACTGCACCCTTCGCCGAATCCCAATTTGGTGAGCATACTTGCGCGCAAGTGCTATTCACCGAAGCAGCACTTTCGCATAAGTATGCTTGTTGTTCCGGTTGTACTGTGGTGCAGTTAGGGAAAATTCCCTTTTCCCCACTGTAGTGCAACCTCGGAGTGAGAATATTAAAGTAGGGGGGCTGTGGGGGGGCTTGCCCTCCTACATTCAAGAAGATTTTGTGTTTTTTTTTAACATACTTTAACGAAAGCGCTTTTTTGATGAAAGCGCTTTCGTTAAAGTGTGTTCAGTGGTAATGGATTTGGGCTTTTGATCTTTCGCTCAGAAGTCCTAGATCCATCTATATAGCTATATACACATATACATATCGACATACATAGATGGATATATATATATATATATATATATATATATATATATATATATATATATATATATATAAAATGTACACACACACATATATATATATATATATATATATATATATATATATATATATATACATATAAACACTCAGATATATACATATACACAGCAATATATGTCTACACATATATAGATACATATGCACATATACTTATGGATATCTACATATATATTGACAGTAATAGGTATATCAGAATAGATATGTATGCACATATAGTTTTAGATATCTACATATATATCTACATAAATAGGCATATCTGTACACATAGGATGTGCATACATATATAGCTATATATACATGTATAGCTATATATATATATATATATATATATATATCTATGTACATATATATATATATATATATATATATATATATATATATATATATATATATATATATATATATATATATATATATATATATATATATATATATATATATATATATATATATATATGGGAATACATGTGTTTGGTCATGTGACCGAATGTCGAACCGCTGTAATTCCGAACCATAATGTCAAATCTCAAAGGCACTAACTCTTGTAATGTCACCTGAAATGTCGAATTAAAAATTCCAGTCGCACAACCGCCACAACAAGTGCTACCATGGGTCGAGAGGGGAGAATATTAGCCTGGCCGGCATTTGGTAATTCCATGTTCGGCATCTGTAGATTCGACATATTGCGATCTTTGGATTCTAATTTCGACATGTTCACGTTCGGACATCGGCTGTTCACTCATATGCATGTAAACCATATATATGTATATACAAAGAGATCTACACATGGCCATATATATGATGCACTATACAGATGCGTATACAGACATATGTATGACTATACATGTGTATGTACATGTAGACATATATCAACATCTGTATATGTATATATCCATATTCCTGTCATGTGTAAACATCACGGTTGTGTATACCTTTCCAGATGTATCTCACCGTATGTATCTGATATGTGTACATTATGATAAAACAACATATGTGATGCAACAGTCATATTAAGAAAAAGTACTACACAATTGTGGAAGTAAAGGCAATTGTTCAATACTAATCAATATCTATATTGACAGATATATGGGAAAAACAATAGCTGTCTTCACAGTGGTCATGGCATAATGGTTAAGTGTTGTGACTATAGTATACAGGGTCCTGTGTTCAAGACCTGCAAGGGATGTTCATTTTTTTGCTGGGCAGAACAAGGGCTATCGGATACAGGGTGGTTAAGGCAGTTTTGTGCAGCTTTAAGTGCATTTGCACGGGTTTGCGCTAAGTGGTGCTAAGCTACTGGTAAACGTATGGGTGCTTACACAGTATAGGCTTCACTTACCAGTGTGCAAGTCAGCTTAGCTGTTATATTGGAGCAATGTTGATACCTGCTAAGCATGGCTTAGCCCTGGTAACCAGTTATCAACACCCAGTCTGATAACATAGCAGGGTAATCACATCTGTAATAGGTGTATGTAATGCCATGTGCAATACATGCGCCTGTGTGCTGTCATTACAGTAGAAAGGGGTGTGAGGGTCATGTCTGGGTCACACATGTACATGAGGCCTGCACAGCACAGTAATCCATGTGAATGTGTTACATACAGGGGTAGTAGCCCAGGGTACGTGCTGTCACACTGGCATGTAGTGTATCATGGTGGTACCACTGTTGACAGTGCTTTCTCAGGGAAGAGTAGAGTGCTAAATGTAGTACTAACAACATTCACACCTGCAGGCATAGCTGGAGTCTGAGGCCTCCCTGTTGTGTCCCTGGTGTGTGAGCTGTGTCACAGTATATATCCCTTACTGGATAATGATCCAACATGTGGAATGTAACTGTAGACTACTGTCTGTACAGCACATGTTAGTGTGGGCTTCCAACATGTAGTTAATGCATACATATTGTTGTCAAACTTCTATCTGTCCACTCATTCATCCTACTGCATAGCTACTTGCCAAGCTGATGAATGTCAGTCCCTGTACAGATGGCAAGTATCCAGCTGGGATATTTACAGGCAACCTATGCTTGATTGACACTGACATGTCTGCCCAACTGTGTAAGAGCTGGCACATATAGGAAGCAACACCCTGTATTCACCACATGCTACGGGTACCTCCACTACACTACCACAGTCAACAGAACATGCTTGGGTACAGGTCTCCATCACAGGCACTAACCATGTGTTGTAAAACATGTTGCATACATGCAACTTAATCACCTCAGTGGCCATGTGCAGGAGGCACCCAGAGAATTGGGTGATGCATGTCACTCTCACCCTGAGGGTCACCATAGTGGTGTCTGTCGATAGATTGCCTGCTGCCACATGGCAGGTGGCAGGATACCACTGTACACACATCCCCTACACATTCCATCTCTCCATGGACAATAGCTAGGTACACAGCTATGACCACCTGCAGCGATGCACCCCAGTACTGACACATGTGTACATGTGCATTACTGAGGATAGCAGTGTCTGTGTGTTAGTACACCTGTACTTGTGAATTCCATGAGGGCCTTCACAACCACCACAACACCCATTGCCATAGTCAGTTGTGGTTGCTGCTGTATGGGCCATTACATATACCCTGTTACACTGCTCTCCCTACCGGCTACATGAGCCTTGCAGTACCAGCACAACAGTGTTGTACAAATGGGTCGATAGGCATGGGATACCCATTGAGTTCTGGCAATTGTGTATATGTGTGTATGTCCGTATATCTGTAGGGTACAGCATTCCGAGGCCGCATACTCCTATTACAATACCCATTGCCACACAGTAGTACAGATAGTGTTGTTGCTGCCCATAGGTGAGGCATGACTATGCAACACCCTACTATGCCTGTGGCATGTGCATTAGATGCATATCCCTGTAGTACCACTGTTGGGATATAGAATGGGTTATTTCACAGTCGTGGGCAATGTGTGATGGTGGGTATGTCAGAGTGTCATCATGAGTTTCAGAGAGTACAATATCCACTGGGGGATGTGGGTACTGTGTACACTGTTATTACACCAAGGTACACCCGGTATGTGTCCCATGTACCACTTTATGTTGACCACTGTCACCATCAACCATACAGGTAACTGATACCACAATCCAGCCCAGTTATGCATGGACACACGGTCAAGTTAGTTACCAGCAATAGGCCCAGGTCTCTCAGACTTGTGTCTGCCTGTTATGTGTCTGTTAATGTGTATATGATGGTATGTCACACTATGTATTGTCCATATACAACCATTACATCCTGCATTAGCATACTGTACATGTCTTGGGAAGTTCTGCATGTAACATGTAACCCAGAAGACACATCACCCTAATGCTGTGTGGTGTGTGCAATGAAAGCTACACACTTCAGTAGCACTACATACCTAAGTAGGGGTCTAGTCCCAGTGTTGCCAAGTAAGAGTGTGCATGTATGTGGATGAGTCTACATCAGGTTGCAGATTATACATGTCCCAGCAGGTCACCTGTCCATGTGGCACAGGCAATAACTGTTATACAAATCTGTGACATGTGTTCAACTGTAACCCAGATATGTCACAGCCATGGTGTCACCACAGTGCCATACCCATTGTGGAATATGAATGCAGACCATCCTCCTGCTGGCACATGTACACCTACAACACAAATGGATAACATTATGGAGACCATAATCAACCAGTGTTACTAACAGCTATAATGCATCATTGCTGGATGGCTGCACTACCTGACATCTGTGTGTTAAACTTTTCTCCTGACAACATGTTACACTGCAGTACATTGGTACACTGTAGTACAGTCACTGTGTGCATCAGAACCATATTAGCCTGTCCCTGCATTGATGTTATGGATGACAGGGATGTGGCACAGGTATCATCATATGCACAGGGTGTGTTGTTGGTTTGCCAGAGGCCGGGGGTGGGCCATACATGTGACACTGTGTGTGGGTGAGGGGTGCAATGAGGTGAACTCGGCATGATGATGTTGTGTGTGTAGGTATGGGGTTGCCCTAGGTGTGTTTGTATAGAGTGTGGGTATGCATGCACACAGTTCTGCCATGTGGCTGCCCTTCACAGGTGTTTATGAACAGCTGCAGACCATACCTGGCAGAGCGTGCAGTTCACTGCCTCTGGCCATGGACACGTGGACTCTGCCTGCCAGGGGTTCCATGTACATGTCCAGGTACAGGCCTTGATGTGCTACTCTCCTCTGATGATGACAGATGTCCGCTGGAACCAGGTCCCTCGTGGGACTGTCCAGGACTACATGGTTGTAGCCTGCTGTGGTGTGGTGTGGACAGCTCACCCGGGCTGAGCCTGGTACTGCCACTACGGGAGTGCCTTAGTGTCCTAGCATGTCCACATTGACTGCCAGCTGTTGGTGTTGCTGGCCTACGTCCACACAGCCATCGCCACACTCTCACCAAATGTTCAAGCCTGGACAAACCACGGTCGATGAGGGCTATCATCTCACCAGACCATCTATCCATGAGTTCGGTATAAGCACGGATGGCACCAGACAGTTCACGGAAGTTGTCGCTTGCAGATGAGAGAGCAGCCCTCTGCAGCCTCTGGCCCTGTTTGGTGTAATGTTCCATACGTGCCTGTGCCACCATGACAGCCTGAAACATGTGCCTGCTGGTACCAGTTGTGCCGTGTATGCCAGGGGCATGATGACAAGTGGCCCTACCATGGGACATCTGCTTATGTGGTACCCTGTTGGACATCCGGCTATGCCTGCTGTGACCAGACACAGTAGGCATGGTTACCACACTCTCCTGTGCACTGCCACTAAACGCCAGCTGTTCCTCCGCTATGGCCACTGGTGATGGGGTATGTATAGGCACTGAAACTGTGTGTGGGGTTGGAGTGGCTAAAAGGGGGATGTCAGTGGCACTGTTTTGGCCCCTTACAACCCCACCTGTGCCTCAACAGTACTATCATCATCTTCGGTGTCTGTATGGACACCAACATCAGATTGCATGCAGGAGGGACCCTGACCCACCTTGCCACCTGTGGGGGAAAACAAGAAACACACTTTAAGACCTGTACAGCATTGCATAACAGTGCACACACACGCACACACGCACACACACACACGCACACACACACACACACACACACACACACACACACACACACACACACACACACACCGCCATAATACCTACCTGTCTGTGACTTTACAGACAGTCCCACATTTATTCCCATGCATTTTCCAGCCTGCATCACACTTGGTAACATACACTCAGTGATACCACTCATTAACGTATCATTCCACTAAATGCCTAGATAAGTGATCACAGCACAAGACCTGTTACTCCATTACCTCCCTGACCTGAGTGGAGTGGTTTTACATGGCCTCATTGCTGTCATTCAGTGTTTACCCTATGTATGTCCGGACATCGTGAACTTGGCCCCTATATGTGAGGGGCTACTATGTTCACTCCATAATATCACGCACTGGAGTGTCATGTGTAAGTATTGCTCAGTACATGCCAGATATGCTGCTCAATCAACCTATCATGTGACAACTCTAATATATGGATACACTCCCTGGTGTTGTCTAGTAATTCCCCAATGCATCTGTAGTGCTGCATACGTGGGTTGTCAGTCACCTCTCTGCTGAATGCGATATTAAGGGTATACCTGGTGTCTACCTTCCCTCCCAATGCATGTTCCATACTACAGACCTTATTATACTATCAGCTGTCCTGTGATTACATACATGACCAGTATTCCCGGTGTGTCATGTGTCAGTCCATGTTCATAGACTGTATGATCCCAAAGGGAAGTACTGCTGTATGAAAAACCCCACAATCACACATGTGCATACATGGACATCCACACAAACACACATGTACACACACATCCTACATGCATCAGCCTCCCTCCACTTCACCAGAGTGACCCTACAGACAAAATAATCATCCATTGACACACACACACACACACACACACACACACACACACACACACACACACACACACACACACACACACACACACACACCGCCATAATACCTACCTGTCTGTGACTTTACAGACAGTCCCACATTTATTCCCATGCATTTTCCAGCCTGCATCACACTTGGTAACATACACTCAGTAATACCACTCATTAACATATCATTCCACTAAATGCCTAGATAAGTGATCACAGCACAAGACCTGTTACTCCATTACCTCCCTGACCTGAGTGGAGTGTGTTTACATGGCCTCATTGCTGTCATTCAGTGTTTACCCTATGTATGTCCAGACATCGTGAACATGGCCCCTATATGTGAGGGGCTACTATGTTCACTCCATAATATCATGCACTGGAGTGTCATGTGTAAGTATTGCTCAGTACATGCCAGATATGCTGCTCAATCAACCTATCATGTGACAACTGTAATATATGGATACACTCCCTGGTGTTGTCTAGTAATTCCCCAATGCATCTGTAGTGCTGCATACATGGGTTGTCAGTCACCTCTCTGCTGAATGCGATATTAAGGGTATACCTGGTGTCTACCTTCCCTCCCAATGCATGTTCCATACTACAGACCTTATTATACTATCAGCTGTCCTGTGATTACATACATGACCGGTATTCCTGGTGTGTCATGTGTCAGTCCATGTTCATAGACTGTATGATCCCAAAGGGAAGTACTGCTGTATGAAAAACCCCACAATCACACATGTGCATACATGGACACCCACACAAACACACATGTACACACACATCCTACATGCATCAGCCTCCCTCCACTTCACCAGAGTGACCCTACAGACAAAATAATCATCCACACACACACACACACACACACACACACACACACACACACACACACACACACACACACACACACACGTGAGGTTGCACAAAGATAGTGCACACAGTCCTCCTATTACCCATATGTCAACATGTATAACATATGGTACACAACAGCATGCAGTGCAGCTATAGTCAATCCATGTTAGCAACAGTGTACATGTGTGTGATGCATGTGCTGTGTAAGTAGGTGATGCTCCTTCCCCTGGATACCACTGCACCCATATACACAGTATTCCTGTGCACCTGCTCTGCACCCTGCCATGTACTGTGCACCAAATCGCAAAGGTGTACAACCCATTGCTGAATGTGTAGTACTGTGTCAGTTATGTCAGCTCTAATGCTCACAGCCCCTATGTTTTTCAGCAACACATACCTGGGATGATATGTGGACAGATGTCATTTGTGAATGCATGATGTCTAGTTTACAGATCTCAACATCAGTGGACCATCTTTGACCAATCCAGTACTATTACACTGGCAACCATCAGACCATACCATGGCTATGGGGAGTGTACACACCCTTACTGATATGACGCACCCTTCCTTGATCTGCCATGGGACCACATCACTGCATATATTAACAGTACAGGAGCTTGATATGTGACATATGTCCTGTACATTCACATGCAGTGTCAATGGAATATGTTAGGTGTGCAGATGCTGACTGATGCATACACTCTGTGTGTGCATATGTGTGCACACCCTTATCACGACGGTTTGTTGCATCTATTGTTATGTGTACTACAGCAGTCACTACTCCTGGAAGCGGTATACTAGCATGGGCCATCTGCATTTGCCAGTGTATGTTCAGTCTGCCCTACACCTGTCCCAAAAATCTGCATGATTGCAAGGTCTACTCATGTGCACATCCCTTGGTGTTCACACACTGCCGTCACTATTGCTGTGGGGGTAGGGTTACATCTGCCACAGTTCCTGAACCTGAATGTGTGCAGATACAGCCATTCTTAGCATCCTTAGGATCCCTGCTGCAGTGTACTGGTGTGTCATGCTGACCCCCCCCACCTTCAGACTTTTTGCAGATGCTTGACAAGTAAGGCCTACACATGTGTGTCAGTTTGCAGTGTCCCATACACTGAACACCACGTGTTACAGCCTAGTCCCAGCTAATAATGTGGACCACAGTAATACATTATGCCATAGTATAAATCTGTAACAGTTGCCATTGTACTACTGGTATATACACTGTTATTGCACTGTATATGGATGATGTTTCACACATGTCCCTACTGTAGGCCATGTCTCCCACCATTATGTTAATCCCTGTGGACACATTCCGCAATGACAAGATGTTAGTTATCTTGCAGGTGTCTGACATACCCTTCCAGTACCCCATTATGGTCACCACTGTGATGCCATGCATTTAACAGCAACAATACATGCACATGTGCAGCATGCATTCTGGGTAGGTGTGTTAGATGTGTGCATGGAATATACCATAGCCATTACAAGCCTGGTGTATTGGCAAGCATCAACATAAACCATACTCACCAGCTACAGGCTGCTGCCTTAGTGGTATACCGGAGGGACCTACATAAGAGGGTGAGAGATGTGAAGTCAGTGGCCACACCTGTGGCATTGCTACAGGGTGGGTACAGCATTAAAGTACATCAACAGTACATGTCCACAATACTAACACATATGCACATCTGTTTATTACTACTATGTAGCAACAAACTATAAATATGATGTCATATATGCATGATCTGCCTGTACAGATGTAGATGCATATGCAACAGTGGTCTACTGATGTGCCCTGTGGCCTTACCTGAATGCTCTTCAGCCGGTGTGTGAGTAGCACCCACCTCCACAATGGTGTCTGGCCATTGGCTGTGTGGACTGGCAGGTGCCATGAGGCTGGTGAGGAGCTCCTCAACACATGTCAGGTGGGGATGGATGGCATGGCCCCTCCGTTGCAAGGTGATCCTCCTGGACTGCAGCAGCATGCCAACGGGCATTGTGAAGCAGGTTAGAACAATGATGCCGAAGCTGCTCATAACTGTGGTTGTGCAGTCCAACATCATTGACCCTGTGGACTAGGTCATTCCACAGGGCGGTCTGCTCATGCTGCTCATGAGCGGCCCAGCCAAACAGGACAGGGTAGTGCTGGATTAGATAGGTTAGCACTATTTCATTTTCAGCAGCTGAATAAGATGGGAGCCATCCATGTGACATCTTGCCTGAAAGACATAAAGATGGAAACAGGTCTGAGCAACTCATACACCAAGGTTACCACAGTTCTTAATACACATCTCTGTCACCCCCCCCTCCATATCAGTGACAACAAACTGTACACACAACTCAATATGTATGGCTACAGCTTACCTATCAGTGGGACAGATATTGTATTGTACCACACTTTGTGTTATGTGTTTGTAGTCATGTTTCCTGTGTGGACACTATCATTTCTGGCCTGTTACAGACTATTCACCTGCATGCCATTGTCAGGGTCACTATGGTTCCATATATGCCTGTGGGTATGCTTGCTATGTGATTGCTGCACATATGACATTTTGTGTTATTGGGGATATCTATGCATGCTGTTGGACATGTTCTGGGATTGTGTAGACTATTACTACCCACATATGTTCTATAACAGTGACACAATCATATGTTTAGGGAATATTTGCCAGCAGAACCACCTCTCCAAACTCATCTGTCCATGTTACCAGGCCACAACACATGTGCGACCCACCCTGGGGCCTCCTCACGTACTGGTCCAGCACTACCTTCAGGTGGAACACCTCAGGGGATGTTGTCCCCCCCCCGGGGGCACACACAGACATGATCCTGTCCTCCGAGGTCAGGTCCAGGGTCTGTACCATAGCAGGCTACACAGACACATGTGAGATATACTACATCACCCTGAGGCACCCAGTACACATTCACAGGGTCAACATGTTCCTTCTGCTCAGCCTCCAGGCCAGGCACCTTTTGAACATGGACTGATTTTGTGAGTAGCAGTGGGTGGGAGGCTTGTTCCCATTGTGTCCATATTGGGGCCTATGGGGCTTCCACATCACAGACCACACACACCATCTAGGGTATTTACCCACCACATGTGTTGTATAACACCCCTGTAGGCTGTCCTCTATATCTACCAACTCAGACCACCTCCACAACTATACCTGCCATACTTCCCCATATTCCCATTTCCTATTTCACAGAGAAGGGTGATGTGGTCCCAGCAAGGGGTTCACATGTGGCATACCCGTCCATGTTGCACACCCTGTCAGCTGTATATATCTATGTGTATTGCTATGTGTGCTATTCCCTCGCACATAGCATGCAACATTGTGATGGTAATATAGGGAACGTGTATTTACATACATATATGTGTGTGTTTGTATATATGTAGACATGTGTAGATATATATGATGCATATATGTGTTTATATACATATGTCTACATATGGGTATCTGTATATCTGTGGACATGCATATATATATATATATATATATATATATATATATATATATATATACATATATATATATATATATATATATAAACCCAGCCACTGGGGATGCACAAGCCAGTGCATTTCTTTGTACTGCTCCCAAGCCCAGATAAATGGGGAGGGTTGTGTCAGGAAGGGGATCCAGCATAAAACTTGGCCAAATCATTCATGCGGACACCAGTAAATATTTACATACCAGATCGGTCGAGGCCCAGGTTAACAATGACTGCCACCAGTACTGTTAGCCAACAGGATGCAGGCAGAAATTGGGCTACTGTTGGCTGAAGGAGGAGAGGAGGGGGAAGGCATGGCTGAAGGCAGAAAGAGAGGAGAAAGGCTAGGACTGTGGTAGTGAGGGTCGGAACTTTGAATGTTGGCAGTATGACTGGTATAGGGAGAGAGCTAGCTGATATGATGGAAAGAAGGAAGGTTGGTATATTGTGTGTGCAAGAGACAAGATGGAAGGGGAGTAAGGCTAGGTGTATCGGAGGTGGGTTCAAATTGTTTTATCATGGTGTGGATGGGAGGAGAAATGAAGTAGCAGTTATCCTAAAGGAACAGTATGCTAAGAGTGTTTTGGAGGTGAAAAGAGTGTCAGATAAAGTGATGTTTATGAAGCTAGAAATTGATGGTGTAATGATGAATGTTTTTAGTGCATATGCTCCACAAGTTGGGTGTACGATGGACAAGAAAGAAAAATTTTGGAGTGAATTGGATAAGTGGTGATGACTGTACCCAAGGGTGAGAGAGTGGTGATTGGAGCAGATTTCAATGGGCATGTTGGTGAAGGGAACAGTGGGAATGAGGAAGTGATGGGTAGGTATGGTGTTAAAGGAATGCAGAAGGTCAGATGGTAGTGGATTTTGCGAAAAGGATGGATATGGCTATGGTGAATACGTATTTTAACAAGAGGGAGGAGCATAGGGTGACATACAAGAGTGGAGGAAGATGCACACAGGTGGATTATATCTTATGTAGGAGGGCCAGTTTGAAGGAGATTGGAGACTGTAAAGTGGTGACCGGGGAAAGTGTAGTTAGGCAGCATAGGATGGTGGTTTGTAAGATGACATTGGTGATCAAGAAGAGGAGGAGGAGTGTGAGGGCAGCACCAAGAATAACATGGTGGAAATTGAAAAAGGGCAATTGTGAGGTGGAGTTCAGGGAAGAGTTAAGACAGGCACTGGGTGGCAGTGAAGAGTTACTAAATAGCTGGGTAACTACAGCAGAGCTAGAAAGGGAGATGGCTAGAAAGGTGCTTGGTATGACATCTGGACAGAGGAAGGACGACAAGGAAACATGGTGGTGGAATGAGGAAGTACAGGAGAGTATACAGAGAAAGAGGTTGGCAAAGAAGAAGTGGGATTGTCAGAGAGATGAAAAAAGTAGACAGGAGTATAAGGAGATGAGGTGCATGGCAAAGAGAGAAGTGGTGAATGCTAAGGATAAGGCATATGAAGAGTTGTATGAAAAGTTGGACACTAAGTAGGGAGAAAAGGACCTGTACCGATTGGCTAGACAGAGGGACTGAGCTAGGAAAGATGTGCAGCAGGTAAACGTGATAAAGGATAATGAGGGAAACATACTTACAAATGAGGAGAGTGTGTTGAGCAGATGGAAAGAGTACTTTGAGGGGTTGATGAATGAAGAGAATGAGAGGGAGAGATGGTTGGATGATGTGAGGATAACGAATCATGAAGTCCAATGGATTAGCAAGGAGGAAGTAAGGATAGATTTGAAGAGGATGAAGAATGGAAAGGCTGTTGGTCCAGATGACATACCCGTGGAAGCATGGAGGTGTTTAGGTAAAATGGCAGTGGAATTTTTAACCAGATTGTTTAATGAAATTTTGGAAAGTGAGAGGATGCCTGAGGAATGGAGAAAAAGTGTTTTGGTACCAATTTTTAAGAATAAGTGTGATGTGCAGAGCTGTAGTAACTACAGAGGGACTAAATTGATCAGTCACAGCATGAAGTTATGGGAAAGAGTAGTGGAAGCTAGGTTAAGAAGGGATGTGATGATTAGTGATCAGCAGTATGGTTTCATGCTGGGAAAGAGCACTACAGATGTGATATTTGCTCTGAGAGTGTTGATGGAGAAGTACAGAGAAGGTCAGAAGAAGTTGCAGTGAGTTTTTGTAGACTTAGAGAAAGCATATAACAGGGTGCCTAGAGAGGAGTTGTGGTATTGTATGAGGAAGTCAGGAGTGTCAGAGAAGTATGTAAGAATAGTACAGGATATGTACGGGGGTAGTGTGACAGTGGTGAGGTCTGTGGTGGGAGTGGCAGATGCGTTTAAGGTGGAGGTGGAATTACATCAAGGATCAGCTCTGAGCACTTTCTTATTTGCAATGGTGATGGACAGGTTGTCAGATGAGATCAGACAGGAGTCCCCGTGGACTATGATGTTTGCAGATGATATTGTGATCTGTAGTGAGAGTAGGGACCAGGTGGAGGAGACCCTGGAGCAATGGAGATATGCTCTAGAGAGAAGAGGAATGAAGGTCAGCAGGACTAAGACAGAATATATGTGTGTGAATGAGAGGGAGGATAGAGGAATGGTGAGGATGAAAGGAGTAGAGGTTACGAAATAGATGAGTTTAAATACTTGGGATCAGCAGTTGAGAGTAATGGTGAATGTGGAAGAGAGGTGAATAAGAGAATACAGGCAGGATGGAGTGGGTGGAGAAGAGTGTCTGGAGTGATTTGTGACAGACGAGTACCAGTATGAGTGAAAGGGAAGGTCTACAAGAGGGTAGTGAGACCAGCTATGTTATATAGGTTGGAGACAGTGGCACTGACAAAAAGGCAAGCATTAGAGCTGGATGTGGCAGAGTTAAAGATGTTAAGATTTGCACTGAGTGTGACAAGGGTGGACAAGATTATGAATAAGTATATTAGAGGGTCAGCCCAGGTTGGAAGGTTTGGAGACAAAGCCAGAGAGGCAAGATTACATTGGTTTGGACATGTGCTGAGGAGGAATGCTGAGTATATTGGGAAAAAGATGTTAAGGATGAAGCTACCAGGTAACAGGAAAAGAGGAAAGCCTAAGATAAGGTTTATGGATGTGGTGAGAGAGGACATGTAGGTGGTTGGTGTGACACAGCAAGATACAGAGGACAGGAAGAAATGCAAACAGATGATCCGCTGTGGCGACTCCTAACTGGGAACAGCCGAAAGAAGATGATGATATATATATATATATATATATATATATATATATATATATATATATATATATACATATGTACACATATACATACCTATATATGGGGTACATTTAGACATCAAGTCCGCAATCTCAAAACTCTTTCCTGCACAGCTGCACTGTTCTGCCTTGCTACAACACAGGCAGGTGCCATATATGGACACAAACTAACATTACGGGGTATATGTAGGGCCAGATTGCAGGTAACCCTATTACACACCTATGGCATTTCAGCATTTTACAATACAGGTTAACCTGAGTGTCCTTCAAGTGGTGGGCTGTGGAACCCGCATGTCCATGATTATGGCATTACTTCCACCACCAGCTATTGGCCACAGTAATATACATCCCTTCCATTACACACCACACACTATATTGGCATACATCTTGTCAGTTGGTGCTGCTCTACACAGTTGACGGGTGGCCCACTACCCACAGGGACAGACCCTAATCTCCATAGCAGTTGTTCAGCTGAAGATCATTACAACAGCAACACCTGTTGGCACATGTATACCATTCAACATCATCTACCCCAGTATTATGGACCTGGAACTACAGTCAATTACATGCATATATTCTTCACATACCTGTTGTGGGGATGAGGTCTGTTGTGGATAGTATCCTTGTAGAAGGTAGTTTATTTCACTCCTTCTCCTGCTTCCGTTGTTGTACTTACTGGTGTTGTTGTGGTTCAGGAGCTGTTGTATGTTTATGGTTATTTGTCTCTTTCACTTTATTTCTCTGCGTCGCTCTCTTTCTTTCTCTCTCCAGTAAATGGATTGAGCTGCCTGGAATAGATTGCAGCATGGCTTTTGTGGATGATGCACATGATCAGGTGATGGCCTTTGCACCAGTCAGTGTCCTCCACTTGCTACCTGCATGCAGCCAGCTGTGTAGTACTTCCAATTACCACGGTCATGGCAACACACTACTATAAATCCCTACTTCATATGGACGTGGTCCCTTTACCGTTCCTGTATGGTGGAACCCTTCCTGTTTGTGGGTGGCAGTGTTACAGACAGCAGGTAGCAATACCTCTTACAAGAGGACTTGCACACTCAGGCCAGCTACTTATTTGTATGAGGTTTCAGAACTACAAACAGAGAGTGTGAGTACTGTTGTTGGATGCATTGTATAGCACCAGTGTTACAGGGTCTGTGTGTACATACTAGTTTAACACGGACTGCAGTCTGTCTGCATAGCTCTTAACTGTGTGCCTATCCACTTGATGGCCAGAGGTGTGCGTGTTATGTTTTGCCTGTTCACCACACAGGTCTTGTGTCAAATATATCTCTGGCTGTGTGTGTGTTGAGTGCTATCAGTACACGGCTACATCCATTTGTGTTTTGACTTCATATTCCTGACTAAGGGTATGTTGCAGACTATCCTGTAACACCAGCAACTTGCTTAGTGTATGACATCATTATTTCACTAATGGGCCTGTCCTCCACCTACACACCAGGCTTTGCCCATATGACATACTGTCAGGGGTTGTTATGTAGTGGCCTGTGAGTATGTCATGCTGCCATTCCTGCCATCATTCCACTCCTGGTTTGGCCCCCACACATATTCTGGGGTTGGGTCCATGTATGTGTGGACTTCATCTGCACAATACATGTGTGCCCTTATGCAGTCCAGAGGCCAGTGTATGTAACAGTGGTATATGGCCCTGTATGTCAGTCTATGGGGAATGCACCATAACTAACCTAGGCTGTTAAAACATGTGGGGGTATCAGGGGTAAACTGCCTTAAGGTATCTGAATGTACATTACCATACAATTCACTTTGGGTTAGTGCAGGCCTACTGCTTCCTGCCATACAGATTGTTCTGTTTGTCAGTGTGATTGTGATGGTTTCAGTTATGCCTTGTTATGTAACAGATACATCCCATTGTGTCAACTGAGGTATTTACCCCCTAGGGATTGCGTACAGAGTGTAGATAGAGACTGCTGGACTATACATCTGCATTACTTACTGTTGATTGATTGTTATCCTGTGGACCAGTCTGTCTTTGCTGTTGTACTACTTGAAGGCCTTGGCCTGGGCAGCAATACATGTAATCCTTTCCAGAATACTGAATTAATTTGTCCGTTTGACAGTTGCATTAGTCTGTTTATATGTATTTCCGAGTCTAAACAGCTATATGACATGGCATATGCAACTGTAATAGTACACAAATAAAGCTTTCCCATCTACGCAAACCTGTGTGTGGTGTTATATCCTTTGACCTCTCTGTGGGTATATATTACAGGCAACACTTGCCATTTGTATGGGTGGGTCATACAGTGTCTAGTTGGTAAGGTGGCAACTGTAGGCATAGTGGCTGTTCCGTATTGTGTGCACCGTTTACATATGTATCTTCCTATATATATTTCTGTGTGTGCGCATGTGTAGTTACACACACACATATATATATATATATATATATATATATATATATATATATATATATATATATATATATATATATATGTGTGTGTGTGTGTGTGTGTATCTGCTTATATGTGTCTGTGTATATGTATCTTAGGAAAGTTGATTGCTTCCACATTGCACATTCCCTTTGGTAGCCAGACTGTACTGCATGATATGTTACTGATACCAGCCTGACATCATACAGGTGGGATGGAGTACTGTTAACATCTTGTGCCCATGTTGTGTCAGGCCCTGGGTATGGGATTTGCAACAGTTGGTATTGTATTGCAGGGCAGACATGTTTGGCTGTAGAGAGGGAATATCTATACGTACAAGATATATGTTGCTTGGGCCCCCTCACCCCCATTAACGGTGCATGTGGTCATATATATTTTTGTTATGTTCTCATTTATATCTATCGATATATGTCTGTATATATACATATATAGATATATATTTATGCTTACATACATATATATATATATATATAGATATATATTTGTAGACATATATATATCTATAGATGCATGCATATGTATTTATATATATATATATATATATATATATATATATATATATATATATACACACATATATAGATATGTATATATCTATTTAGATATAAATATATATATATATATATATATATATATATATATATATATATATATATATATATGTATATACATACACACACGCATATACATCTACATGTTTAAATACTTTCCTGTACTGTTAAATGAGTGTGCTGGATGATATGTTTGTAAAAACATCTGGGTTATGTATAGCTGGTACGGCTTAGTGGTAAATCACTTTGCCTATGGTGTGCTGAGTACTGGGTTTGAGCCTTTCAGCAGCTGTTTGTTTTGTTGCTGGGCAGAACAAGGGCCGTTTGATACAGAGTGATTAAGGCACTTGTAAGCGGGTTTGCATGGAGGTAAGCACTACTAACTTCCATTTCCAGTTTCTTATACTGATTTTGCTTCTCAATTGCTTAACCTGTGTAGGCATTGCTTACCCCCGCGCAAACAGGCTTAAATCTACTTACTGCTGCTTCAAAGTTCTTACTCCCGCTTACCACTGCACTAATTTCTTTAAAGAAAAGAAAAAAAGATTGATAGGAAAGTGGTGAAAAAGGGGCACAAAGAGGGAAAGACACTAGGGAAAATAGCTATGGATGTGTAGAAAGGATGTAGGGAAGGTCCATAGCTGCCCATTTCTTCTACAGAAACAGCTGTGTATATACATTGAATTTGGAGGTAGATTTGGATACTCAATCCCCTGAGTGAGGGGTGAGGACAACAATAATATGCTGTGATGCCAATTAGACCAGATTACATGTGTCCAGTGGACACGTGTGCGAAATGGACAGCTATGTATGGGGCGAGATTTTTTTTGGTGAACAGATTGCCATTTTTTTTTCAGGTGAGAGTGGGATGTTGGGAAGGTTTAGTAGGTATATTTTGGGAGGTAGGTTGGGTAGGTTAACAGACAAGACAAACAAGATGTGTACAGGGGCAGTATATGACACATGTGGGGGGTAAACACCTTGCTGGGGAGGGGTGTTAGGAAATCAGAAGCCCACAAGCCCCCTAGTGGAAACAGTGGGACTGAGGTCCCCACCCATGGGCAGTCACCACTGCGCCTTCACAGCCCCAAAGGTGGCTGTGCTGGGGGCTGAGTCGGCAAGCCAGGCTGACCCTCTAATCATGACACACGGCCCTTGAGTTGGCTTAGCAGATCTTCAAACTGCTAGTTGAGCTCGCTACGCACCAGGACCCAGACCTGGCGACAGGTGACAGGTTCCTGTCATCGCCTACTCCCAGGTGGTGCAGAACCAATGGACGAGATGGCCCCAGGTTGGGCCACACACATGCTGGTGCCCGGTGCCATGGTCTGCTGAGGTGGGACAGGTGGGTCCGCTGGGACCCGCATTCCCATACGTGCTATGGTGTTTATGTTTTATCAACATATGTGGGTTAGTAATAGTCAACACATTCCAGGATTAGGTATAACAGCATGCATAGATATTCCCATTAACCCAGACACCAGATATGGAACAGTTGCATAGCAAACAGAACACATGCATGTATGGGACCACAGTGGTAATTACAACAGCATGCAGGTACATTGATGGCACCTTGCCACCAATGTTGGAGTATTTCAACATAGCACATGCATAGAAACAGATTTAAATAATTATCAAAGAATAGGACATATGTCCCAACATTACAGTTAAGACAGCACGTACCAATCGAGTTGGGTATTTAGTTTATTGTTGCAGATATGGTGGGGGGAGAGAAAGATGTCAATTAACAACTAGCATATACCTGCAGTTCGCATTACTTTCCTAGTCAGTGCTGCTATCTGTACCTTACAAGTATTAGTACAATACCCTATTGCTTTAGTTTGGAGAGTGGTATGGCTGTCGACAACTATATACATGAACTGTTTTTTCCTGTAGTATACACCTCTTACCTGGTATACCTGTGGAGGAATTGTTTGTTAACACTAGCTAACTGTTTCTACACATACTCCCAGATTCCAGGTTGATGTTATGCACATACCTGTCCATCTCTTTTTGCACAGACTCTGGCCGTTTCTTGACCATATGCAGGTGAACCGGGACATATTTAGACTATTGCTCTCATCAGCCTTACTGACTTACAACACTCTTATGCAGGATTTCCTAGACAGTTCTATTATGTTGCACAATGTGAGTGACAGTGATGAGTGACACCTTATTATTCAGAGCAACTGCAACACTCACAATGCCATACAATACCAGCGTAAACAGTACCAGTACAGGGTATCATTCTTTTATTTCTAGGCACAGTGTTCATATCTGACGGACCTGTGGGAGCAATGTTTGTTAGCACTACCCGAAAATTGCTACACAAATGACCAGAATCCACATTAGTATTATGCATATACATCTCACTCTGTTACTGTACACACTCTGGTCACAGCTTGACAACATGGACATGTAGATGGGACATACCTGGCTTATTACTCCCATAACATTTTGGGGAGTTGCTAATGTGACAGGCTTGTTCTTATAGATGTGTGACAATTAGTTGTATTTCCTGTTTGCTGCCTAAACATCTGGGATCATCCCACTGATTTCCCAGGGGGACGGGGTGACAGACAGCAGATATGGGCTGATATACTGGACATTCTGGACATATCTGTACAGTTGTGGGGTATGATTCTGTATGCAGCCTACCACCACTCCCAGGATTCGGACCATGGCTGTGTCTGCTCAAAATAAAACACTGTCCATCACAGTTGTGTGTGCTATATAGATAATTGCTGTATATCTCTTATCTGATTTCTATCTATAATTCTCCTATGGTTTTACATTCTGACCTTGTATTACAACACTTATATAGGATTTCCTAGACAGTTATATTATGTAGCACAGTGTGGGTGACAGTGATGAGTAATACCTTATTATTCAGAGCAACTGGAACACTCACAATGCCATACAATACCAGAGTAAACACTAGTACAGGGTATCATTCTTTTATTTCTAGGCACAGTGTTCATATCTGATGGACCTGTGGGAGCAATGTTTGTTAGCACTACCCGAATGTTGCCACACAAATTACCAGATTCCACATTAGTATTATGCACATACATCTCACTCTGTTACTGTACACACTGTGGTCACAGCTTGACAACATGGGGGTGTAGATGGGACATACTTGGCTTATTACTCTCATAACAGTTTAGGGAGTTGCTAGAGTGACAGGTTTGTTCTTATAGATGTGTGACAATTAGTTGTATTTCTTGTTTGCTGCCTAAACATCTGGGATCATCCCACTGATTTCCCAGGGGGACAAGGTGACAGGCAGCAGATATGGGGCGATTTACTGGAAATTTTGGACATATCTGTACAGTTGTGGGGTATGTTTCTGTATGCAGCCTACTACCACTCCCAGGATTCAAACCATGGCTGTGTATGGTAAAAATACAACAGTTCACATCTCAGTTGCATGTGTTATTTGGATTTTGTTGTCTCTCATTTCACTGTTTTCTGTCTATGTCTCTCTCGGTTGTACTAAATGACCTCTGGGGATTACACCAGTCATATACAGACATTCCTACACATTTTATTTATGTTGCACAAGTGTGGGTAACAGTGCTTAATACAACAGTACTATTAAGTGATTGCAAATCTACATTACCATATGATAGCAGAGTAAACACTTGCAGTCCAGCAGTTAGACCTTTATTGTCAGGCTGTTATGTTTTTATTTACATACAACCTATATGAGACTCTTCCTGCCATATTCTCTGGTGTATGCAGTACTTGCCTTAAACAATACAGGTTTTATACAGGCAATTAACTTACTAATACTTTTAGATTTATTTCCTATGACAATACATGCAAGAGTATTACTAACCGTCCTCACGTTGCAACCTCTTCAAGCAACACCCATGGGCCTCCTGATTCGCAGCCCGATCACTTGCCACTGTGAAGGGCATAAGAGGAATATTTAGCCATACCTATCCATAATATACATGAGCTGGCAATTATTAAACAGGTAGTGGAGTGATACTTGCACAGAACTGGGACCTCCCCTGTCCTCCTAGTCTCTTGGGTCCACTGATCCAAAAGATCCACCTTTCGTCACTTCAGGTCAGCACATTAATGCCTGACCTGCTCACCATTTTGGGGTATGCCAGTGGCACTGGTGAGGTCACGGGTGAGATGGTCCCAGGGTTCCACTTTATATTGGGAACCCTGATACTGGCCCTGCAGCAGTCTCTGCTCATCATCTTTGACAAGGAGTCCTGCCATGACTCTGGACTCCTGGATGCCCCAGTGCTGCGCCCAAAAGTGCACACCCTCTCCCATTCCAGACATAGTGCCTGCAAGGGGAAGCTACAACCAGTTATGAGATGTATTCCCACTTGTTGGGTTTAAATAGGGCCGATTTACCGCACTTTGCTGTGATTGGATGGCTTTGAAAAGGCTAAGCTATGGGCAAACCTGCTTACCTAAGGTTGGCATTGTTTAACGGGCAAATTGAGTTATCTGGCCTACACATTGCTTACACTTACTAAGCTGGGCTGTGCAATGCTTAGCGTTGCTTAATATTTAATTTGCATTATATTTGCTTTTTGGCATTGATTTATTATTCATTACATGTTATATATGTGTCTGGTATCCATGATTCATGTATACATACCCTGTATGGGGTCCTTGTGTTTATTAGGGGACTTCAACACTTTATTAAAATGACACCTCACATCTGGGCATACTGCAGTACTTCAGTTCACATATTTATGTTATGTAGTAGGTTATACAACATAAGACTGTATATAGATTCCTTTCACATGTTCAGTTTGAGTTTCCTATAGTGAGGATTTGTTTGGTGATACCTCAATTTTATATACTGCTGTGATGGCTTAGTGGTTAACTACTGTGACTATAGTGTACAAGGTCCTGGGTTCAAGACCTGCAAAGGGTGTTTATTTTGTTTCTGGCCAGAACAGCGGCTGTTGCATACATAGCGATTAAGGCACTTTTAAGCACTTGTAAGTGGGTTTGCGCGAGGGTAAGCTATACTAACCTTCGGTTAAATATTGCTTAACCTGTGTGCGCATTGCTTATCCCCAAGCAAATGGGCTTAAGCCCGTTTACTATTGCTTAAATATGCTTACCCCACTTACTACTGCTTAAATATGCTTACAATTGCTTACTAGTGCTTACTTCCGCTTACCACAGCACTAATTTAGACAGTAAACTCTAATGGTTCTTGGGAAGGTGGGGGATTTGGAAGCTGTATGGAGTTATCATTCATTACACATTTTACCTTCCATTTGTATCCCTGATTCCTGCGTACATATACTGTATGGGGCACGTGTGATTATTTGTGGACTTTGCAACATTATGACACTGACATCTCACATCTGCATTTAATGCAGTACTCCAGTTCACAAATATATGTTATTTAGTAGGTTATGCAACTAAAAATATTGGTCATAAAGTGATTTGACATGGAAAATGGTATGTGCTGCAGAGGAACTCGAACTGGGAATGACTGCTCGTAAGGAAAATGCTCTGCCCACTACACTATTGCTGTACTGCTTCATTTAAATATATCTTGCTTTTTATCCTCTTCTGCCATTTAAGCTGCATTAACTGTAGCTAAGTGATGGGCAAACCTGCGCACCTATGGTTAAATTTAATCTGTTTGATAAAAAAAAAATCTTTATATTTGTTGTTTTAACTATTGCTCTTGTACACGTGGGGGATGTTGCTGGGGGTATGCAAACACGTATGAGCGGCCTCGTTCATTCTTTTATAACTTGTCTGCTGTTCTTCATTGCAGGGGCATGTATATTCTGAGAGCTCTGCTCTCAGACACGCCCTCTGCACTCTTACATGCTCTGTGTGTAAGATTAGGAGCTCAGGCAGCGCACCTTCATTAATATGCATGGCACGCTGCTGTCCTGCTCCTAAACGGCCGCTTCCGTGCAGGACTAAGCTAGTCCTGCATGGAAGGATAGTGAACCCGGGGGAGTATTACAGCACAAATCTTGTTTCCAGCATAAATAAGGATTTGCCTTCCAAAAGGAAAGAAGATTTTTAACAGATTGGAAGATGCGATGGACTTTATATAGAAAACTAAAATCCTAGAAAAAAACAAAAAAAATGGACTGAAATCTATCTTCTTCTTTGAAGAAAAATGCAACAAGAGATGGTTGATTAATAAAAGACAAGAACAGTGAAAACCTGAATGACAAATGCAAATCACTGTATTTCATAGTTATGAATTCTTATTAATTTAAGGAAGTGCTTTGATACCTATGAACAGGTGCTTATTATACAAGGTAAATCATTTCTTTCTTTCTTTACTTACTTCATATGGTTACTAGTTCCCTTTTCAAAATGTTAGAGTTTGATTCTTTTAGGTATATATGAAATTAAAGCCACTTATTTTCATTTAGAGTTTGAAAGATTAAACTAATCATTTTATTAAAAGTTAATTTTTATGATGAAACTTGTTAGGTGTAACACTTTCTGATATCTTGTCATAGTTGAGTAATGTGTTATTAAATGTAATACAGGACACAACAAATGGCAAATAAAGAGGCATGTGAAGTTGCATTCTGGGTTCTTAAAATGGTCCAGTAGTGTGCTACTGATATACTAGACATGCAATAGCACCCAGGAAAGACATGCTATGTTATAAACAAAGTATAAAAAATATAGCTTTTTCATATATATAAAAGTTACTGTTTGAATGATATCAAATAAATTAGAGTAACATTCACACATTTATAAGTAAAACCTGGCTCACACATAACTGTCCTTCTTTTAATTTAAGCTTATATGCTGTTTCCTTTACAAATGACATATGCTACATTTCCTTTAAAAATACAGCCTGCTTCATATTAGACATGTCATATAAATAGTGCTTGCTGAATCATTAAATGTTATTTCTTTGAGTGTAATGGCTTTTTAGTAGTTGGAATATTTTCAGATTTTTTTGTTAGATTTTGGAGGTTTGGAGGGGGTTAAGGGATTGATGTGTGGTGTGGAGGTAGCTTGAATTCACTTTTAAGCATTTTTGTGTGAACTTTAACTGATGGACTGTTCATTTTCAAACTGTTATCATGAAGACCAGCTTGAAACAACTTAAGACTCATTAGCACTTATATGATGCAATGGGAGTTCTGAAAATTCTAAGAACTATCCAGGTTACTTCTTCCCATCTAAAAGTAAATACTCATAATATTTTGAATCATGTGCTAAGATGTCAATGAATATAAGTTAGATAATAAGCAAAAGATAGTGAATTGCATTGTAAACTACAGTTAGTTATTAAATAGTTCTGAATGCTTGCAGTTTACCAAATGGATAGTTTATATACTAGTCTATGGAATGACACTTCTGATAAATAATTTAGGTTTATGTTTCTCTGTTGTTGTCTCTTTTTATTAATAACAAAAGTTAATATATCAGAACAATTTATTATGGAAAGTTTGAATCTTAAAAGGGAAGATTTTTCAGATGTTTGTTCAGATACTATTAGACATAACATTTAAGGAAAATAGGAGTGATTCTAACAGTAGTACTAGATTAAACAGTATCAAATATATAAGCCCCCGGATTTACTAATCTTCCATGTAAGACTAGATTAGTCTTGCACGGAAGCTCCAGTGTACTATTATGATGGCAGCACGCCGTGCATATTAATGAGGGCACGCTGCCTCAACTCCAAAGCCTACACGGATCTTGGTCGAGTTTAGGGGGCGTGTCGGACTGCCGAGCAGTCTAAATATCCACACCCCTGCAATGAAGAAATGCCGCAACTTCACATTTAAATGAGCGAGTTCGCTCATATGTGTACAATGTACCACTACACTCCTCCATATGTTCAACAACTAACAGAATAAAAAATAAAAATAATTTTTTTTATCTTCCGATATAGCTGTGCATATTTGCACAGGTTTGCCCAGGTTTGCCCATTGCTTAGCTACAGTTACAGCAGCTTAGACACTAGAAGAGGATAACAAGAAAATATATGCAAATTAAGCAACATAGCAATAGCGTAGTGGTTAGAGCTTTCGCACAAAGAGGAGGCATTCCCAGGTCAAGTCCCACTACTGCAGGTTCCATTCTCTGTGGGAAATCCGTATACTAAAACATTTCCTGACATTTTATTATGTATAAGTTTTGCAAAAAGCATTGAAATGTTAAATTTAGTAGTGCATGAATTATATATATGAAGGTGTAAAGTTTATGCATTCTGAGGCATGAGTACCTTATTTTAAGCAATATAAAGCACTGCTAACCACATGTTACCAGTATTGAGCATATTTAAATACATTTGCGTGTAGCTGCGCAATGCTAAGGAGTAGTAACACAGGTTCACCGCATGTTACTGCTGATTACCTTCGCGCAAATCCATGCTAACCAGCGCAACGTCGGGCAAAGTCGAGTAAACACGCTTACACCTGCTTTACTGTTCCTTAACCAGTCAGTTCTGCCCAGCAGGAAAATAGAAAAAGCAGTGACAGGGCTCGAACGCAAGATACTGTGCACTATAGTCACAGTACTTAACCACTAAGCCATGATAGCATTTCACAAACATGCATTTTCAGCAGTGACATATCTATCAAAGGGATTTTAAACATTGCCAACATCAGCTAAGCAGGCGTGCCCGCAGCTGAGCTTTTTCAAAACTGGCCAATCACAAATAAGTGCGGGAAATGAGGAATATTTAATCTCCACAGGCGGGAATACTTGCTATAACTGGTTGTAGCTTCCTTCTGCAGTCAGCATGGCTGGTGTAGGTGAGGGCATCCAGGAGTCCAAAATTATGGTTTGGCTCCTCGTCCACAAACATGAGCAAAGACTCCTGCAGGGCCAGTACCAGGGTACCCAACATAAAACAAAGGCCTGGAACAGTCTTGCCCGTGATCTCACCAGTGCCACTGGTGTTCCTTGGACTGGTGAGCAGGTCAGGCACCATTATTCTGACCTGAAGCGGCATAGAGGGGATGAACTGGACTGGTGGATCCAGGAATCCCGTAGGATGCCTAATGCTCCAGTACTGAATAAGTAGCCATTGTATTAAGTAGTTATGAATTGCCATGCTTGTCTATACTATGGATAGGTATATCTCAATATCACTGCATTTACTTCACAGCTGCAGATGACCGGGCTATGAATGTGCAAGCCTATAGGCTGCAAAGGCTGCATCATGAGGCTGGTTAGTAATTATTCTGCATTTACTGTTATATAAAATAAATGAGAGAGCCTTCAAAAAGTGATTTAACCCAATAAATAAAGGTGTAATAATCCTTTAATAAATGTATAATTCCAGGAGTGCGTCTGTGTCATTTTCATTGATATGTTGTTGTACTGTTGCATTCTACAAATAGTAGTGTTGTGTTAAGCAGTGTCAACCCACACTTGGGTAGGCCCATATAATGTGGATGAAGGGAGTGCCAGTAGCTTTTATGCATATTTACAGCCCTCAACTGTTGGTTCATGCCCAGCATGTACAGGTTAAGCTGGCACATGAGTAGCTTGGTATTGTGTTTTCCAGAAATATCAGTGTGCTGCCAGAAATGTAGGGAGCTGTTAACATATAACTGATACTTTCACCTGAACATATCTAGATAATGATATGAAAGTAGAGCTGTCAGTGTACCATCTTAGCAGTAGTGGGTGTGAGCAATTCTCAAAATATGTTGCAGTAACATCTGCATCTTGGACAGTTTGTATGTAAGATACAGCTCATGAATATAATGATCTAGCAAAATCAATTTCCACAATATAAGGACATTAAGTAGTGTAATAATACATGTAAGGGACATATAACTGCAGTTAATAGGAATGTAGTGAAAACTAGAAGGATATACAAGTTGTTAATTGAGCTATCTTTTCCCACCCAGCTGTATGTGCATAAAAATACAATTCCACACCTCAATCAATATGTCTAATCTCAAAACATTTGTTGGGACATATGTCCTATTGGTTTATAAATATTTGCATTTATTTCTATGTATGTGCCCTGTTAAAATACCACAATATTGGTGGCCTGTTGCCATCAATTAAATCTGCATGCTGTTGTGATGTCTACTATTGTTCTATATATGCATGTGTTATGCTTGCTTTTCAATTGTTGAAAATCTGGTGTGTTGGGTTAATGGGAATACTTCTGCATGCTGTTATAACTAATTGGGAATGCTGTTGTCTGTTACTAACCCATATCTTTATTAAACTCTCCAAAAAGTACAGTTTTGTACCTACCATAAATGTAGATGTTCGAGTGTTCACACTGCTGCAATCATCACACTTGGGTTATCCTGCCGTCAGGCGGTCCCGCAGTCGGCCAGAGTTCCAAAGTCTTGGTCCGGTGTCGGTTGCTGTCATTTCTTCCCTGATGTCAGTGCGCCAGGGGTATATAAGATGCATCCGACTCCATTTTCTTCAGTTTTTCTTGCCCCAGATGTCAGGTGCCCCCAATAGGTAGGCAATACCTATTACTAATAAAAAAATATATATGAAAATAAAACAATTCCTTCAGTTACAAGCAAATACACCACAAAGGTTGTATAGGATAGAAAGGTATAGATAACTCCAGCTAGTTCAGAGGGGATGGAGGGAGGGTAACCTGGACTGCAGCAGTGTGAACACTCGAACATCTACATTTATGGTAGGTACAAAACTGTACTATGTTCATCGTGTTACACTGCTGCAGTCATCACACTTGGGTTGAATCCCAAAGTTAAGGATGGGTGGTGGAACTAAACAGTGTTTGGTGAGGCTAGTAGGCCCTGCAGAACTGCAGCGGCAAAGCCAGCTGTTGTTTTAGAATATAGAGGTAAGTGATAGTGCTTGGTGAAGCTGTGCACTGAACTCCAAGTTGCAGCCTCCAAAATATCCTTGGTTGGTACCCCTCTGAGGAAGGCTGTTGATGTTGCTGTAGCCCTGGTGGAATGGGGCCTGATGTTACCAGGCACAGATTTCCCATGGTGTGTGTAGCAGAAATGGATACAATGTCCTATCCATTTTGAAATGGTCTGTTTTGAGACAGCTTTTCCTTGTGATCCTGCAGCATAGGATACAAAGAGCTGGTCAGATTTTCTGAAAGCCTTAGTTTTATCCAAGTAGTAACGTAATTGCCTGTGAATGTCCAAAGAGTGTAGGAGCCTTTCCCCTTTGTTCTGGGGGTTTGGATAAAAGGTAGGCAAATGAATGGTTTGGTTTAGGGCCACACTGGATACCACCTTTGGCATAAAGGAAGGGTTAGTTCGTAAAGAGACTCTGTCTTGATGAAAAATGATTAAAGGCTCCACTGCCATTAGGGCCTGTAGTTCTGCGACTCTTCGTGCTGAAGTTATTGCTAGCAGCAGGGCAGTTTTCCATGATAGGAACTGTAGATTAGCTGTGAAAGCTGGTTCAAAGGGTGGTAGTGTAACATTTTCCAAAACAAAGTTGAGATCCCAAGTTGGTGTTGGTGCTCTCCGGGGCGGTCTTATGTTCTTAGCCCCTCTGAGGAACTGTCTTAGTAATGGATGTGAAAATATAGGAGGATCCATGTTGTATTGAGCTGAAATAGCTGAGGCGTGGATCTTAATAGATGAGAAGGAAAGTCCTTTGTGCAACATCTCAGTTAAATATTGAAGAATCTGAGGAATATTTGGTACAAGGGGATTTTGGCCTTTAGCCTGGTTCCAGGCGCAGAATCTTTTCCATTTGTCTGAATAGACTTTCCTGGTGCTGGGTCTCCTGTCCTCCAGAATGACATCCATCACAGCTTTAGACAGAAGTGTTGACTGGTTGTTTAGGCAATTTGCCATGCAGCCAGATTTAAAGTCTTGAGCTGGCTGTGTAGAATCTGATTGCTTTGCTGAGTGAGCAGGTGAGGAATTGTAGGTACAATCCATGGTGGGCCTTGAGCCATGTTCCTTAGTATTGGATACCATTGTTGGCGTGGCCAGTCTGGAGCAATGAGTATCATTTGTGGCGTCTCTAATCTGGCTTTCAGCAGCACCTTTGCCAGAAGAGACAGTGGAGGAAAGGTATACACTGCCAATGTTTTCCAACTGAATGAGAGGGCTTCCACTTTCCAAGCTAGTGTGTGGTATGTCCTTGTGCAGAATTTCCGTAGTTGGTAGTTTTGGGGGAAGCAAACAGATCTATGTCTGGGCTCCCCCATTTTTGAGTTATCATTGCGAATACTTGTGGATCTAGTTTCCACTCGTGAGGATCTATAATGTATCTGCTTAGATCGTCTGCCAATGTGTTTTTCTTTCCTGGCAGGAATTGTGCTTGTAGTTGAACTTGGTAGGTCAGTGCTGTGTTCCACAAGGTCATTGCTTGTCTGCATAGGGGGTAGGAGTGTGTGCCCCCTTGCTTGTTTATGTACCACATCACTGTGGTGTTGTCCATCTTTATTAGGAGTTGTCCTGGATGTAGGAGGTCCTTGAAAGGTGTTAGGGCATTTTGTACAGCTAGCATCTCTTTTTGATTGATTTGTAGATGCCTTTGGTCTGCAGACCATTTGCCCTGAATACACTGTCCTGCCATGTGCGCTCCCCAGGCATAATCTGATGCATCTCTTCTTATAGTTTGCCTGGCTGTGTGTAAGGTAAAAGGCTGACCCTTGTTGAGTTGACATGCCTGAGCCCCCCATAGAAACTCCTGTTGAAGGCAGGGTATGAGTGGAATTATTGTTTCCAAGCTGTGGCTGTGTTGAGTCCATATGCTTTTCAGATACCATTGTAATTTCCTCATATGCAGTTTTGCAAATGGTATTAGTAGTATGCAAGATGCCATGAATCCCAAGGCCTGCAGAATTTTTCTTGCAGGGAGTTGGGTCTTTGTTGCCATCATTTTGAAGTATTGAGTCAGTTGTCCTTGCTTGTCTGGCGTGAGATAAGCCATCTGGGCCATTGTATTTAAGCTGGCACCCAGGAATATTATGTCTTGTGAGGGCACTAGTTTTGACTTCTTTACGTTTACTGTGTACCCTAGGCAACTTAGTAGGTTTTTGACAAATGCCAGATGCTTTAATAGAATGTCCTTGCTTTCTGCATGAATAAGGCAGTCATCCAGGTATGGATATATTTGAATCCCTCTTTGTCTGCAGTATGCAATTACTGGTGCCAGGCAATTTGTGAAGACCCTGGGCGCAGTAGATAAGCCAAAGGGCAGTGCAGAGAATTGGTAATGGGTTGAACCTGCTATAAATCGGAGGTATCTTCTGGAATTTTGTCTGATAGGGACATGCAGGTATGCCTCCTTGAGGTCCAAAGTTACTAGCCAAGCCTTCTTGCCCAGCATGGAAAAAAGTTGCTGTAGTGTTAGCATCTTGAATTTGGGTACTTCCAGGTATGTGTTTAGAATTGAGAGGTCCAGAATGGGTCTACAGGCTTTGTCCTTTCGGGGAACTAGAAACAGTCTTGAGTAAAATCCTTGTCCTTGCTCCTGTGTAGGAACCTGTTGAATGGCTCTCATGTCCATGAGAGCTGAAATTTGCTTTTGAGCCTCTGCCTATTGATTTGGTGGCATGTTTGGCATTCCTTTTATCCTTGGTAAAGTGTGAAAGTGGAATCTGTATCCTTGAGATACAATATTTAGGACCCATTTGTCTTTTGTGATGATGTGCCAATTGTCTGCAAAAAATGCTAGTTTTCCCCCCAAGGGAGTGGCCAAGAGGGTTTTGCTTGGAAGTCTGAGGGGTAAGTCATTGTGCTTGTCTTCTGGTAGTTTGAGACCTGTCTTCTCCTCCTTTTTGGGTTGTGGCACCCCATTGTCGAGGCTGGCAAGAGCCTCGTGACTGGCCTCTGCCCCTTGGGCATCTGTATCTGCCCCTCTGTGGTTTGGCAGAAGCTGGAAAGGACCAGTTTTTGGTTGGCCAATTTATGCTGAAATGAGGGGGTTGAACCTGTAAAAAATCCTTGATCGTCTGCATAGATTTTGCCTTATCCTCCATTTTCTTTAAAACTTCTGCTTTTACACCAAATAAAACATCCTGTTGTAAAGGTGCATCCAATAATTTTGCTTTAACATGATCAGGTAAAGTTTGTTCTTTTAACCAAGCATGCCTACGTATGACAGACCCTGTCACTGCTGCTCTACAAGAAGCTTCCAATTAATAAAATCCACATTGCAAAGTATGTTTTCCCACTTGTTCAGCTGCATGCAACAAGTCTTGCATTTCCTTGTAATCAGGCTATTCTGTATGTGTGAGCATTTTTTGTTTTAATTGAGACATCAAATATTGTTGATATTTCAGCATGTGAAACTGATAATTTAAGGCCCTCATAGCTAGAGTAGTTTAGGTATATACTTTCTTTCCCCATCTGTCTAGTGCTCTGGAATCCCTTTCAGAGGGCACAGGATTTTTAGCAATAGAGGCCTTAACCCCTTTGGGATCCTGGGAAATGGTTTCTGGGTCAGCAGCAGGGCTTTTATACAGGAATTTGTGTGAGTCAGGGACTCTGTAGTATCTGTCTGGTTTGGCTGGTGCAGGAGGTAGTGAATCTGGGTTAAGACTAGATTCTGAATAAACATCATCCACAATGTCTAACACAGGTGAAATAGCAAGTGGTCTCTGCTGGGGTAGTAAAAGGAACTGTCGGAGCCTTTTCTTAGAATCAAAGTAATCCTGGCCTTCCCAGTGGAAATGTTCCCTCATTGTATGTAAGGTTTCCCCAAAAGAGTAGTCTTCTGGGGGAGATGCAGAAGGAATAGACTCTTCAACATCAGAGTCTTCATAAGGGGGAAAGGAATATTCCTGTTCCTCAGAAGAGTCTGAGGAAATTGAAACCTGGTCAGAGGAAGCGTAGTCCTCCTCCTGTCTTGGCCTTTTATCAGGAGGGGGGTGGGAACCCCTTATTAAGGTAATTAAGTCTTCAGCCATCTTAAGCATCTGTTTGTCAGGCATGGGGCCTTGTACTGGAGACTGCTGTACAGTCTTCTTTGTTTTTAAAGGAGTTTTCAGCTTTGCATAGGATTTAATAGTGAGTGTAGTCGGTCTGAAGACACCTTCTGCAATTGAAGGCGTTTCAACTGCACCGGAATCTCCTTCAGGCATGGAGTTGTATGGGCCTAAAGGTAAAGGTTGTGGAGGCCTAGCAATCTCCGCTTGTGAATCGGATGTCGTCTGGGGTTCTAACTCAGCGGTCGTCAGAGGCTGCGTAGGTCCCTCACTGAAAACCAGAGAACTGGCCTAGCAGAGGCCTCAGAGTCTGGCTTGGGTCTCGGCTGCCTGTCCTTATCTTTGCGTTTTTTATGCATTCCGGTCGTCGGTTGCTCCGACGGCATGGTATAATTAAATTTCCTACCAAAATAATGTTGGGCAAAATCAAACCGACGTTTAATAGTTTGTTTATTAAACCTAGCACAAAACCGACAACCTGTGACATCGTGGTCTGGGCCTAGGCAAGGAATACAATAAGAATGAAAGTCCTTATAAGGTATTTGCTTCCCACAAGAAATGCAATTGTTAACTTTTTCTGACATCGGAATGAGGCAAGAAAAGGTTCCCCAATGGGGTACTTAGGTTTATTGAAGACTTCGGTCTGAAATTCGATTTGAAAATCTCAGGAGTCGGCCGACCGGCACTTGCGGACTGCTTCTGCTTCGGGCACCGCGCGGCAAGAAAGACTGAAGAAAATGGCGTCAGATGCATCTTATATACCCCTGGCACACTGACGTCAGGGAAGAAGCAACAGCAACCGACGCCGGACCAAGACTTTGGAACTCTGTCCAACTGCAGGACCGCCTGATTGCAGGATAACCCAAGTGTGATGACTGCAGCAGTGTAACACGATGAACATCATAGTTCATATGGGAAGGCTGGTCCCAGCGGACCCACCTGTCCCACCTCAGCTGGCCATGGTACCTGGCACCAGCAGATCCAGTGCCCAGCCCGGGACCTCCTCCTCCATTGGCCCTGTGCCACCTCCAGGTGGAAGAGCTGCAGGGGATGGGGCTCAGCCCCCCTGAGCATGTGTGGACGGAGAGGCACCTATTACCCTTCGTAAGGTCCTGGCTGTGGTGCATAGAGAGATTGAACGTTCTGTTGCAGAACCTCTATGCCAGCTTGAGGCCTGAGTGGTGCAACTCATGGGTCAGCCTGCCCCTCCTACACAGCCCCCAGCTCAGCCACCTTCTGGGCCGTGAAGGTGCAGTGGTGACTGCCCATGGGTGGGGACCTCAGTCCCACTGTTTCCATCTGGGGGCTCATGGGCTTGCAATTTCCAAACATCCCTCCCCGTCAAAGGTGTTCACCCACCACATGTGTCATATACCGCCCATGTATGCATCTTGTTTGTCTTGTCTGTTTACCTCCCCAGCCTACCTTCCCAAATATACCTACTTCCCCTACCCCACATTCCACTCTCACCTGAAAAAAAAAAAGGGGCAATCTGTTCCCAAAAAAAAAATTACGCCCCATACATAGCTGCCTATTTTGCACACATGTCCACTGGACACATGAAATGTTGTTTAATTGGCATTACAACATACTTTGTTGTCCTCACCCCTCTCTCAGGGGTTGAAAGGTTCATAGCTAGCTCCAAATGTATTGCATATGCACAGCTGTTGCTGTTGAAGAAATGGGCAGCTATGGACCTTCCCTACACCTGTCCTGCACATCCCAAGCTATTTTCCATACTATCTTTCCCTCTTTGTGCCCCTTTTTCACCACTTTCCTATCTCCCCATTTTTCTTTTTTTTCAAAGAAATTAGCACGAGGGTGAGCGGGAGTAAGCACTATTAAGTAGTAGTGAGCAGGTTTGCGCGGGTTTGCGCTTGTTTGCGCTTGGCTAAGCTATGTGAGGCATTGCTCAAACCCACGCAAACCAGCTTACAACTGCTTAAAAGTGCCTTAGTCACTCTGTATGTGAGGGCCCTTCTTCTGCTCAGGAACAAAATAAAACACATCTGTAAGTCTCGAACCCCGGACCTTGCACACACTACACAACATGAAGCATCACTATGCCATGGTAGATATACATTACGTTGGTACTTAAATAATTATATCATGCATTAGAATGAGTGAATGTAAAGGAAACTTGGGAATACCATACCACACAACTTGTTCTGTGGATGTTGACCAACAGTTGTTGTGGGATTATATTACATGACTGTGATAAGAGAAGCAGCTATTCTAGCAGGAAAAAGAAGTTATGTCTTACCATAACATTCCATTTGTATTGCTGATCCTCGTTCAGTCATTACGCATGAGTATTGGTTATGACCTCGGAACCGAGCCGGCCATATTCCAAGCTCACGTCCGCTTCAAACTCTCGAGCTAAACTCTTACCCACAATCCCCCTCTCCCTGTTACCTCAGATTGAGTTTGCAAGTCAAGGAAGGTAGAGGCTATCTCTGGTCAAATAACCTAAGAGAGCCGGATGATGAGATCCACTAGAAACCACAGGAGGTGGGCTCGTAATGACTGAACGAGGATCAACAATACAGATGGAACGTTATGGTAATACATAACTTCTTTATCTGATATTGTTATTCCTCGTTCATTCCTTATGCATGGGACAGAGTCCCCAGCTACCTCTATTCCTGGGAGGCTCTCATTAAAGGAGATTCCTGAGCACCATAGAACTGAAAGATGCTCTTCCCCTGGAGGCTAAATCCAATTTGTAATGATTGATGAAGGTATGAGGTGTAGCCCAAGTTGCGGTTGCACAGATGTCATGTAAAGAAGCTCTGGCATGGAAGGCAGCAGAAGTTGCCACCGACCTTGTTGAATGAGCATTCATGGTAGTAGGCAACAAGATATTGCGTTGTGTATAGATGAAGGTCACACAGTCCTTTAACCATCTAGCTAATGTAACCTTAGCAACAGCAGATCCTAATGTAGGTCCAGAAAAGGCCAAAAATAACTGGTCGGATTTTATTTATTTATTTATTTGCAGTTGGTTTACCAGGATAGTCCATTGGGCCAAAAGAACCCGTTTTCAATGGAGTCCTGGGGAGAAAAGCTCCAATACAGACAAAATCAGGTACATACAAAAATTACAAAAATTACAAAAGATTGTACAGAGTAAAACATAAAACATTTAAGCTCACAATTCAAAAGCATTTAAATCAATACAGTGTGCTAAATGAGAGGTAAGAAAAATAGAGAGAGTAATGTGATATACATCTATAGGAGTTATTCAAGCAGACATCAAATAACCTTACATAGTAGATATGCTGATGAAAGATAAGGTTGTTAGCTAGAGATATGTATCAAAGTGTATAAGATGATGAGATATAATAAATTTATGAGGGGAGGGAGCAAGAGCAATCACATTGGGACCTCAGGTATGTATGGAGAGAGTTTTTGAATGTGTACTGGTTAGAGGTGGTACGAATAGATGGTGGGAGTGAGTTCCAGAGGCGGGCAAGGTTGAAGGATAATAAGTGTTTACCTGGGGGATGAGATGGTTTATGGACTTCTAATAGGTTTTGATTGTTGGACCTTAATACTCTGTTTGGCAGGTGCATTTTGAAGGCAGAAGACAGGGAGGGACAAAGAGAAGGACTAAGAATGAGCTTTTGAGCGAAAGTCAGCTGTATATAAGTGAGATGATTAGGTAGTTCGAGCCAGTTTAGGGTTTGGAGAGAGGAACAGTGGTGGGTGGAGGACCTGTGTCCATTTGCGAATTTGGCGATTTTGTTATAGCAGGAGGAGAGCTGGTTTTTTTGAGAGGACTGAAGATTGGTCAGTAGTGGGGCCCCATAGAGAAGGGAGGGGATGAGAAAAGAGGAAGCGAGTGTGATTTTGGAGGAGCTTGTAAGGTACTGATTCTGACGGTAGAGCATACCTAGTTTTTGATGAGTTTTTTTAATATTTAGTTGTAGATGGGAGTTGTAGCTAAGCCTATTATCAATTAGTACACCAAGTAGCTTAGTTTCAGTCACTAGTTCAAGGGGTAAGTTATTTTGGCTGGTAATTGAGAAAGAGTTTATATTGAAGGACGTGGATTTGGAGGGGGTAAATACCATAAGTTTAGTCTTGGAGACATTGAGTGCCAAGTGATTTATTCTCATCCACTGTTCGGTAATTGAAAAAGCTTCCTGGGTAAGTGATTGGAGCTGAGAGGAGGAGGTGGCAGAGCAGATAATGGTAGAATCATCTGCATATTGGATGATGTTTGCAAAAGGAATTGATTTGTGGAAATCGTTTATAAATATATTAAAGAGGAGGGGACCAAGAATAGATCCTTGAGGAACTCCAGTGGGGGTACTAAGGAAAGGGGAAGTGGCCTTTTTCCATATTACAGCTTGGTTTCTATTAGATAGATAGCTAGAGAACCAATTTATGGAAGAAGGAGAGAGATTAAGTTTTGACAATTTGGTTAAGAGCAGATTGTGTGAGATAGTGTCGAAGGCCTTGGAGAGGTCAAGTAGTAGGGTAGAGACAATGTGGTTGGAATCACGTGCAGTGTTAGCAGTCTCCAGGAAGGATAAGAGGGCTGTCATAGTGCTGTGGTTTGGTCTGAATCCATGCTGTGTAGGAGTTATAAGGTTGTTGTCTAAGAGATGTGGCAGGAGTTGAAGGTGGACACACTTTTCCAGAAGTTTGGAAATAGGGGACAGGATAGCAATGGGACCTAGTCCTGTTTAAGTAAAAATGGATTTGCCTGTGGATTTCTAGGGTATGTAGGCAATATTCTCCTCTGTTTGAATGATTGGGAAAGAAAACTGCCAATTCAATGGTTTGATTAATGGACATTTCAGAGATCACTTTTGGCAGAAATGATGGATTAGTTCTCAGAGACATTCTAAAAATCAAGTATGGACTCTTGATACATAAAGCTTGAAGCTCAGAAATATGTCTGGCAGAAGTAATGGCGAACAAAAACAAGGTTTTCCATGACAAATGCTTGAGGTCACAAGAAGAGGCTGGTTCGAAAGGTGGCATTGTCAGAGCTTATAGAACTAATGATAAATCCCATGGTTGAATAGGTTCCCTAAAAGGTGGCTTCAGATGATTCTCACCTTTTATGAAGGTTTTGCACAGTTTGTGGGACATAAGAGAGGAATCTTGGACACCCTCATGAAAATTAGAGATTGCAGCCAAATGAACTCTAATTGTAGAGGCCTATAGACCCGATTGAAAAAGGTTGGCCAGATAGTCTAGTATTATCGACACTGGTGCTGAGAAGGGATCTACTTGTTTATCTTTCAGCCAACAGGTAAATCTTTTCCACTTGCTCAGATAAGTAATTTTAGTGGAAGACTTATGAGATGCAATGAGAATGTCACGTACTGGTAAAGAAAGATCATTCTGCCTGGCAATCAAGGGAATTGTAGTAGCCAAGCCATGAGCTTTAGGCTGTTCAAATTGGGATGGATCAGGTTCTGTGGATGTGACATCAACTCCGGGGTTGGATGGAGAATCCATGGTCAATCTAGTAGGTGAGGCCAAAGAAAGGGGAACCAAATCTGTCAAGGCTAATATGGTGCTATGAGGATCACCTTGCTCTTCAACTGACGGGCTTTCTTCAGAAACTGGGGAATGAGGGGAAAGGGTGGGAATGCGTAAAGAAGACCCAAGGGACAATTGTGGACTAGAGCATCCCTGGGTGACTGTCCCGGAGAGGGAATCTAGGTGAAGTAGTTGCTGCATTTGTAGATGTTCGCGGATGCAAAGAGATCGCAGCAAGGATGGCCCCAGCAGTGGAAGATCTCCGCCACTATCAAGGGATTCAGGGACCATTCGTGAGGTTGGAGAATGCACCTGCTGGGTCTGTCTGCTATCATGTTGGAACTCCCGGGAATGTGCTTTGCTAGAAGAAAACGATTGGTAGCCATCACCCATTGCCATATCCTCATGGCCTCTTGATAAAGGGGGTAAGATTTGGTTCCACCTTGCTTGTTGATGTACCAGACCACCTCCATGTTGTCTGATTGAATTGCAATTGTCCCAGACGGCAGCAGGGGATGGAATGCTTGCAACACCAGACGCACCGCCCTCAGCTCTAAAACATTTATATGCAGATGGGCATCCAGTTTGGACCAAGTGCCTTGGACTCTCTGTCCCTGACATAGCCCCACATCCTATTAGGGAAGCATCCGTGGTCACTGTGGCCTTGGGGGGAGAAGGGGTGAGACCATTGTGACAGATTGTGTGTCATCCACCAATTTAAATCCTGTTTGCACCTGTGGGTTACTCAAATCATGGCTGAAAGAGGATGCTGAAAGGGATACCATTGGGTGAGCAGTAGCCATTGTAAAAGCCTCATGTGAAACCTGGCCAGGGGGACAATGGTGATGGAGGCTGCCATGGAACCCAACAGCTGTAGAACCGAGTGAGCCGTGGATTTCTCTCTTGAAAGGATTGGAATCACTTGTTGCTTTATCCTTAAAATTCTGTGCTCTGGAATAGCAGCTCTGCAGTTCTTCATGTCCAAGATAACCGCTATGAATTCTGTTGACTGAGATGGGGTGAGATTGGATTTTTGCCAGTTTATGGTTATGCCTAGCCTTTGTGCCGCGAGGAGAGAGTATGCCAGGGCTTCTTCCAGTAGATGTCTGGTGGGAATGGAAATGAGCCAGTCGTCTTGGTATGGCAACACCTGGAATCCTTAAAGTTGCAAGTGAGCTGTGACAAGTGCCATGCACTTTGTGAACACTCTGGGGGCTGTAGAGAGTCCAAAGGGCAGTACTCTGAAATGGTAGTGACTGGCTGCCGCATGGAAGTGCAAAAATCTTCTTGATGGCCTGTCCACTTTTATGTGGTACTACGCATCGTGAAGATGTATCGAGCACATCCAATCATCTTTTTCCAAAAGTGGGAGGATAGACTGTATTGTGACCATCCAGAATTTTTGTACTCTCACAAACTTGTTCAATACACTGAGATCCATAATTGGTCTCCAGTCCCCGGTTTTCTTTGGCACCAAAAATAGTCTTGAGTAGAATCCGGATCCTATCTGGTCTGGAGGGACTATTTGGATGACTCTCTTTCTTAGCAGCATTTCTATCTCTAGTGCTGCTTCTTCCCTTTGACTGGGTGGAACATCAGGAAGGTTTTTGAAAGGACAGGACAAAGATCGAAGGGGATATGATAACCTTTGGTTATAATCCTTTGTACCCAAGAATCAGTGGTGATGGTTAGCCAGGCAGAAGGGTACAAGGAGAAACATCCCCCAACTACCTCCAGAGGAAAGGAGTTGGGCCGCTTTTCAGGAGTGCTGGTAGGATTGGCCAGGGAAGGAATCCCTGGAACCCTGGCTATGTGGACCCCCTCTGCCCCAAAAGGAGCATTTTCCCTGTGGGTTTCCCCCTCTGCCTCTAGGGGAAAACTCGGCCTGTGTGTCATGGAAAGGACCCTGAGATTTCCTGAACCATATCTTCCCACTCTTTTGGTTTCTGGAAAAAGCACGTTGATGGGAAGAATAGCGGACACCTATGGCAGAAAGGGTCTTACCGTCCTGTTCACATCTGGCCAGTGAGCTTTTTACTTTGGGTCCAAACAACGAGGAGGCTTCAATGGGAATGTTAAGAAAGGAAGCCTTAAAGGGTTCCACGGAATTGCACAAGCACATCCAGGCATATCGTCTCAAGACCACAGCTGAACCTGCTGCTCTAGTTGCTCTTTCTGATGTGTGAGATATCAGTCACATAGAGGAGTTAGATATTGACTCAATGGTAGCAGCTGAGAGGCCACTTTGTCACGGACCTCATCAGAGGCCCAGCCAAGGTTTCAGAGAGCTCAGAAATCAGATCCTGTTGAAGCCTGGTAAAGTGTGCCATATAATTCAGGAACCTGATAGTAAAGGTCGCTGATGCAAAGGTGCACTTCCCTATCCTGTCCAGGGCCTGGGACTCTTTGTTAGGCATATGGACAGTCTGGCTTTCTTCTTCTGCCAGATCCTTTTTTTGTTGCGACCGCCACTACCAAAGCATCCACAGGAAGACCTTTTGACCAATGGAGATCCATAGCAGGAGGGGACAAAATCTTATCTGGCCCCCGGAGAATAGCTTTGATGGTGTCAGGAGCCTTCCAAGCATGCTGCACGATAAGCCAGACAAGTTCATTGGCAGGTGGAGTAACCCAGGAGGTAGGGGGCCAGGTACGAAAGGCCTGCAGGAACACAGATTCCTCAGAGGTCAGATCAGAAGACTGCCAGTCACCTCTCTGTTTCAGGATTTCGAGGATATCACCAAAGGATACCTCAGAGGGTGACCGAGGGGATCCTTCCCCCTCATCAAAATCTGTGTCTTCAGTGAGGGACTCCTCTGTAGAGTCCATGTGCTTCCTCTTACACAAATGTTTATGGTGGACTTCCTCAGTGGGAGAAGCTGGGGAAGACAGCAGAAAAAGGGTTTCCAGTGGGAATATGTTCTAAGGCCCTTGCACCTGGTGTCCACTCAGTGTGTCTTGTGAAACCAGTGTACCAGAGGAGGGTGGAGGGATAGACAGTCCATTATCACCAGCAGCGAAAGCCTTCTCCATCAGTTAGAAGGCTAGTCCACCTGAAGAGGAGTGAATGTCTAGGACAGGGGTCACCCAAGTGGCTCAGCCTGCCGGCCTGGAGTCCCTGGATGGCTGTGAAGCAGCAAACTATGAGTGTCACAACTGACATCCTGAGGCGTAGCAAAGCTTTCCTGCCATGAAGGCAACTGCGGTTCCTTAGTGAGATCCATAAAGGGAACTACAAAAGGGGAAGACTGTGCTATATCCACGGACTTCAAAGGCAATGAAGGAGGAGAATAAGAAGGGGTCTTTGGAGACGGGTGATCACCTCCCAAGGAAGGAGAGTTCCTGGGGTGTGGGATACCTCTGGCCAAGAGCACCTGATCCACAAGCCGCAACACATCATGTTCGGAAAGGCTTCTAGTGGACCTCACAGAGACTGAGGGAGAAACAGGCCTGTCCACAGAAGAGGCAAATTTGGTGCCCATCTCACCAGTCCGCTCTGAGAACAATGGTGCCAAGAGAGACTGGGCTACGGGTGTCTGCACCAAAGAAGTCATCGGTGCCGAGGTCATGGTCTGTACTGACACAATGATCGGTGCCGAAGTGGTTGGCGGTACCAAAGCTGGAACCGACAAAACTGTGTCACACACTCTCACACACCTGGAACACACACGCAGTTAGCAAGTGTGGGATTCAAACTCCTACCTAACTACATTATGATACTATAGTAGTACGCATTCACACAATGTGCTATACACTTTCCTGGCATTTCATCTTCCCACAGGTATATTTGTAGGATAGTGACATCATCAGACTTGACAAAGATGAGTATATCACTTTTAAGGGGTGTGAGTAGTCTCCAAAAAGGTTGCTCTCTCCCCAAGGAGAGACAGACACACACAGTTGGTAAGTGCAGGATTCAAACTCCTACCTAACTACATTATGATACTACAGCAGTAAGCATTTATACAATGTGCTATACACATTACTGGGATTTCACCTTCCCACAGGTATATTTGTAGGATGGTGACATCATCAGACTTGACAAAGATGAGTATATCACTTTTAAGAGGTGTGAGTAGTCTCCAAAAAGGTTACTCTCTCCCCAGGAAGAGGCAGATACACACACAGTTGTCAAGTGCGGGATTCACACTCCTACCTAACTAAAGTATGATACTACAGCAGTATGCATTTACACAACATGCTATACACATTACTGGGATTTTACCTTCCCACAGGTGTATTTGTAGGATGGTGACATCATCAGACTTGACAAAGATGAGTATATCACTTTTAACGGGTGTTAGTAGTCTCCAAAAAGGTTGCACTCTCCCCAAGGAGAGCAGACACACACACAGTTGGCAAGTGCAGGATTTAAACTCCTACCTAACTACATTATGATACTACAGCAGTATGCATTTACACAATGCACTATACACACTATTGGAATTTCACCTTCCCACAGGTATATTTGAAGGGTCATGACATCATCAGACTTGACAAAGATGAGTATATCACTTTTAAGGGGTGTGAGTAGTCTCCAAAAAGGTTTCTCTCTCCCCAGCAAGAGACAGACAGACACACACACACACACACACACACATGCACACATACACACAATTGGCAAGTGCGGGACTCAAACTCCTACCTAACTACATTAGGATACTACAGCAGTATGCATTGACACTACGCGCTATACACATTACTGGGATTTCATCTTCCCACGGGTATATTTGTAGGATGGTGACATCATCAGACTTGACAAAGATGAGTATATCACTTGTAAGGGGTGTGAGTAGTCTCCAAAAAGGTTGCTCTCTCCCCAGGGAGTGACAGACACACACATACACAGTTGGCAAGTGTGGGGTTCTTAATCCAAACTAAGTCAATTTTTAGACTTCAGCAAGCAATATGGAGTTACAGGATGCAATACAGACATTGGCAGTATGCCCAAAGGTTTTTTTCACATTTGCTAACCTCAGCAGGGTTATCATACTAGGTGTATTGTGAGTGTATTGTATGCATAGGCCATAACCATATCATATATGGGTTGATGCACCACATGCTGGCACACACACACGGTCAAACTGGAGGCTAAGCTGTGTCAACCCAATACTGGAAAATACAGTCAAGAGGAGTAGGGTCATACAAGCACAACACCAACAGTCTCACATAGACCTACAATATAAGCATCAGCAAAACACACACATAAATACACATTAACATACTCAGAGAATACAAATATTAATCTGAAAAAGAGAAAGTGTCCTCCTAAGCAGACAAGCAAGCAACATGCACTTCCAAGCACACGCCAGAAAACACATAATACACCAAAGCAGTTTGCCTCACAACAGGCCCTAAGGCAAAACAACATACCCAACACATTAGTAATAGGTGACTCCATAGTCAGGCACACAGATGTTCCACTCACTAGGCTGGACAAGGGGAAGGTTACTGTCAGTTGTCTGTCAGGTGCTATGATCCGCCACATAACACAAGCACTTACATCACTCCAGAACAGGTACATATATGATGCGGTCTTTGTACAAGTCAGTGTGAATGATCTGAGGCATACTTCCCAGGACAACATGACAAGAGATATATAGTAGCTCTATGATCATGTAGCCCAGGCTGGTATGACCCTGACCATGAGTAGCATCTTACCTTCACCTACATGATACTGCAATATAACAGAAAGATGATAAACTTCAACAATTGCCTGAGCTTCTGGTGTCATTCAAAGGGGATCCAGTCTCTGCCTGCCTGGGATGACATGATAGACAAGCCTCATTGCTTCTCTAGAGATAGTTTGCACATGCCACCCCTATGCTTCTGAATACTGGCCAAGGCTCTTGCTGTCCCCATATTACCTTTTTAGGCAAGGCTCAAAGGGCAAACCAACCCCCGTAACCAACACAAATAACCACAAAGTGAGCTAAATGCTACTCAATGCCAGAAGTCTCAGCCTCCAAATGCACACACTCAAGGCACTCCTCAGTATGGAAAATATTGATATCTGTGCAGTAACAGAAACCTAGTTCAAGGCTCCAGAGAGCGGGACACCATGTCAACCCATAGACCCCGTGTTTTTAGGTTTGGATAGAGATGTTTAACCATTGTATATGTGATTTCTGGGTTTTCACAATCTCCAGGTATGGTAATGGGCCCTTTTGTCAGTGAGAGGGGGGTTACATATGTATGAACCTGTCTGACAAGATGTTGGCAATGTCAGTCATGTACATGTATTCATTTACACTTTGCACTAACTCAGAATATATATGAGTCTACATTGATATTTATGACATAGCTAAAGAAAGCTTCATGATTCTCTATGGAATCTTTGGCAATATTTTTGGCAGAGCTTGGCTTGGATAATGTTAAGAGTGCTCATTGTTTCTTGATGATACTGATCGGAGATTTGTTGATCTTCTTTGGATTTTAACTTTCTTTGAACAACTTAAGTACTTGTATTACATAGTTTGATTATGACAGGGGTCCAATATATTATATGGGTCTGTTTTCATATCACTTTGTGCACAAGGCAGGATTGGTGAATAGTGACATGTGTCTGGAGTAAGAACTACAACTGCCAGATATGTGTGGCCTACTGCTTTACTCAGACAAGGTCTAAGTGTGTGAGCATGCCCAGTATGACCGTTCAGTATGTTGTTGACTGAAATTTGCTTCATTTGTTTTAAGTGTGTGAGCATGCCCAGTATGACCTTTCAGTATGTTGTTGACTGACATTTGCTTTGTTTGTTTGTGTGTGAGCATGCCCACTATGGACATATATACTATATGTGTGTGAAAAATCAAGTTGCTTTTTACTTCAGGGCTCACCTTTGTGTCGTACATTGACAGGAAGCACGCTGTGCCTGCAGGGCTTCCATGAGTCAATTTGCATAGACTTATCAACATTTCTGCATACGGGGGGGACAGCTATTATTTGTACATTTCTACCCGGAGGTCACACCTGATTGTTACTGTGGGTGTACATAGGATGAGGAGTACACCTGACACTTATACACATTTGCTAGGCCTGCACTGCTATGTCAGGTACTTCATTTCAATCTGTACTGTTGCCTATCATACTGGCTTGAGGCGTACCACTGTACTACAGACCTTAGCTTCCAATTACACGCATATTAGTTTGTGACTTTATAGCCTACCTAACCCACATCCCACTGCCTGGCCTACTGTTATCTGTCTGCATAAGCCTGGGGGGAGGTTACCCATATGCCTCTTCAGAGGGCATGATACAGCATTTGTTTGTGTTTGCGCTTGTCTACAACTGCCCTGTTGGCTGTGACTGTTAGGTATGTGACTCCCCCAACTGGTATGTGTGAGTGACTTACGTTGTGCCTGTGCCAGTATTGAGGGTGGTGCTGCAGGGCTGCCTATGTTGGATGCACATAGTACACTCCCTATACATGTTTGAAAACAGGTAGTGTCAGGTTAGGCATCCCTTTTACTGTATGTGCGAGTCAGAGAGAGGTGTAATTTCCAGGGATCCTACTGAGTCAGTGAATGTGCTGTGCTTTGCTGCTTTGCCAAGGCCAGGGCATACTGAGCACGCCTCCTTCTCCCTACTGGGGCAGGCTCAGGATGTTCCTCCTCTGAGTCACGCTGTGCCTATGCAGGCCTTGGCAATCATGGGGGGCTGTTTGGCCCTGCCTCATGCTGTTCCTGCTGCAGCTGTTTCCACAGGATCATATTGTGTAGCATGGCACGTACCATAACAATTTGGGTACATGTAGTTGGTGAGTACTGCAAGGCTCCACCAGATCTGTCCAGGCACCGGAACCATGATTTTAGCATCCCAAACACACGCTCTATTATGATTCTTGTTTGTGCGTGTGCCTCATTATGGAGTTCTTGTTCAGGTGTGTGTGCATTTCTGATGGGTGTCATCAGCCATGGCTCCAGTGTGTATCCAGCATCCCCTACTAGGTGACTGTAGGGAATGTCCCAGTTGGCAAAAGACTTGTACAACTGGGTCAAATGCCAAATGTGGGAATTGTGATAGCTTCCAGGGCATCCAACACACACATTCATTATTATGCTCTGGGCATCACACACGAACTGGCAGTAGACGGAGGGAAAGCCCTTATGGCTGATGTAGACCCTACCCTGCTCACCGAGTGGTGCTTTGATGCGTATGTGTGTGCTGTCTATTGCACCCACTACCTCAGGGTATTCAGCTATTTGGTGGAAAGGGCGCATATTGCTGGCCAATGCCTCACGGGAAGTGTGGAAATATATGTGGTCACCAACATGTGCTGACTTGGCATCCAGGAACTTGTGGAGTACCCTGGCTGCTGATGCCTGTGAAATCCCCATCATATCACCAGTTGGTCTTTGGAAGGTACCTGTAACTAGTATTCTTAGGCCAACACATACCTTGGTATCCACTGGGATTGGTTTCCCTCTGTTGGTTCTGTGTGTGAGGCATGGCCGGCACAGTTCAACAATTTGCTGTAGGAGGTCCCTGTCCACCCTATAGCACTCCACTATCTCCAGCTCATGTAGCCCCTGGTAGGTTACCCTGGGTCTGTACACTCTTCTCCATCTCCTCACTGTGGGTTGCTCAGCAGCATTCACAACATCACCACCCTCAGCACCTTGTACATGTTGGTTTATAATAGCAAGAGCAGCCCCTAACATTTTGTCTGACTTAAGCTTTTTAAGCTTTCCCTCTTTGTATACTGCAGTGTTGCAGAGTTCTTGAGAAAAAGCAGGGGGGAATGGTGTTTTCAGGTTTTAAAGTGCTGGGCAGGGCTAGTCTGCTGCCTGTGTAATTGGCTGATTCTGATATATTTTACCTGGCAGCTCTGCTAGTTCTCCTTGGTTAACTTCCTACTACTTCTTTTCCTGCCTTTTGCCTTTCTGTTTCTGCCCGGGGGGAAGCGTCATGCAAATGAGCGCCAACGCGCTCTAACACTCGCACATGCACGCACACACTGTGTGCATGTTTGCAAGGAGTTTCCCATCTTATAACAGTGTGTACCTTGGGTTTGAGGTTTTCAAATAGGACAACTGTAGACTCGTCTCTTTTACAATCCTGAGCAACTCAGGGCAAACACAAGCCACTGTGCTCCAATTAGCTTACAGCCTGTCTGACACACCCCCTCATGATGTCACCTATATTCTAGTCTTATACTCACCTACTCCAAATCTTACACTCTTGGGACATGCCTCACATGCTGGGGAAAATTGGGATTCACTATCCTTATCCTCATTTGCATGGGATTGCCTAGTAATGCATGGTTACATCTCTCACACTGAGCTTCCCCCCCTTAGCAACGACTAGTCAGTAGCCATGTTGTCTTCAGCCTGCCATTCACCTGCTTGTCAGAATAAGCTTTTTAGTGAAAATGCCTATTTTTGGCTTTTTTGAAATAATTTTCTTGTTTTTTTAACCGCCGCACGTTTGCATGATGCTGCACTATGTTCAAACATCGGAGATCGAGGGAAAAGAAAAGTTACATTTTTATGCTTTTAAACATTTTGCACTGCCAATGGCCTTATATTTGGCCATTGGCATGCTTCCTCAACTGTATGCATCCTTTATTTGGAGCTCTCATAGCTCGTTTAGCTATTTGCAGAAATGTACTCCGTTACTAATGGAGTACATTTCTGCAGGTAACACTAATCTTCCATGGACAGGTTAGTGTTTGCTGGATCTCAAATTTACCTAATTTGCATGGCTTTCACCAGCAAATGAGGTAATTTGCATACCATGACGATGACCGTGCAAGACTAGCTTTAGCAGCTCTCGTGCACCCCCCTACAGGCTGTTCCTGGATCACACGGCAGAAATATTGCCTGTGTGACATCATGCACTACTCTAACACTCTGTGCAAGCTTTTGAGAATCCGGCCGAAGGTAAATATAAATGTTCTATTATATGATACTCTATCCTAGGATTATAGCTAAAAAATAAAACCTAGGAATATAGTAATAGTACAAGACATAGTATACAAACAGAAATAGAAACCGATCACAATAAGTAAATATGTATTTAGTTGAAGAATATAAATGCATGTGCAAGGATAGGAGGTTGATGTAGTGGCTAAGGTGTTCACCTTTTAGTCGCAAGGTTTGATTCTCATACGGGGTAGTTGGCTGTGCTTGACTGGTTAACAAGGACAGGTAGCCTAGTACTAATTTATGAACTTATGATTTTATGAATCACTTTACACATTGTAAATAAAATAGAAAAATATAAAATAATCTGACGTATAAATGAATAAATATGAAAATAACAACTGTCTTCCTCCCTATAGTAGACCAGGAAGATAATGTGAGGTATAGGGAAAGGTGATTGTAGAGATTTTTAGTTTGGTCAACTTGTAATAAAGATTCTAAACACCTGTTTAACTTTTCTTACTCGCAATAACTCACTGATCAGCTATGTGAGACACATTAATATAAATCAGAATCATGAGCTAAGCTTTATTAGTCTAATGGAGAGTTTAAGAGGTACTTTGTCTTTTTCAACAAACTAGGAATATATTATTTTATGGTAGAATATTTTAGGGTTATATCATTATGTAATTTTTTATAACAATTAGTTCTATGAGTCAGTTTGAAGAAATCTCTAACTTAAGATCTAGTCATGATAAAAAATGACATTGTCAATTAATAAAAAATTAAAAATATCATACAAAAATATATTCTAACTTCAACTGGAATAGCAATCAAATGAAATACATCGGTATAACCATTATGGCTAATAGCAAAGAAATGATACAATCAAACTTTCAACAGGTTGTTGATAAAATGTTAAGTTTAGTCACAAATAGTAACAAATTCTTCTTTACCATGGAAGAACGATTAATGCTTATTAAGATGGTAATTTTCCCTAAAATATTGTTTGTCTTACAATCTTTAGTACTATATCCATCAAAATAATTGATGAAGAAGATAAATAATATTCTACTTAAATTTTTGGCATCCTAATTAACCAGGAATTTCCTTTGATTGGCACAGAAAAGGTTGGAATAACTGGAATAGGATTCCCTGATATTCAATTGTATGTTACTTCAACAATTGTACAAGTTTTAGAGTGTATAAATTCACCTTATGATTCAGAATGGAAACAAATACATCAAGGAATATTATTAGTAAATAATAAATATATCCCAACCAGTCATAAACAAATAGACGCTAATAGTTTTATCTGGTTATTAAAAGATTTTTGAGTAAATGGAATTACACCCTCTTCTCAAATTCTGCATTTAAATAACATCACTTCCTCTTTTCAAAACTACACATATTCTAATCATTGTATTAAAGACTTATCCCCGGATTCAGCAAACCCTGCACGGTGTGCAGGACTAGTGCAGGAGCTCCAGCAGGCAATATGTCTGCCATGAGATCCAGGAATAAGCTGTAAGGACATGCACGAGTGCTCCTGTACTAATTCTGCATGGACTCAGCCCCTGTATACAAATTACCCCATTTGCAGGTGAAATCCATGCAAATGAGGTGAATTTGTGATCCAGAAAGCTAGAAGCCGGCCGTGCAGGACTAGTGTAATCTGCAGAAATGTACTTGGCCAGTATCCGAGTACATTTCTGCAAACTTCAAAATGGAGCCATGACAGCTCCAAATAAAGGGTGGATATTATGTAGAAAGCATGCCAATAGCCAAATATAAGGCCATTGTCATGGAAAACAGTTGGGAAAATAAAAAAATTTAACTTTTATTTTTATTAGCCAATCTCGGCTGTTTAAACATAGGACAGCGGCGCGCAAATGGAATCAGGTGAAAAATAAAAAAAGAAACCTAAAGTAAGCATTCTAACCAAAATCACTATTTTGCCATTATACTCAATGGCAGGTAGAAGAAAACATGGCCAGTGAATAGTGGTTGCTAAGGGGAGAGGCTCAGTGTGGGACCTGTAACTATGCATCAGAAGGCAATCCTATGCAAATGAGGGGAATGATACTGAATCCCAGATCTCCCCTGCATGCTAGTCAGCACCCAACATTGTTTGAACAGGAATAGTTTGATGCAAGCCTATGAGTTAGCTGACATCATAGGGATGTATCAGGCATACTGTAAGCGGATTGGAGCCCTGTGGCTCGGGTTTGCCCTTAGCTTAGTAGAGCTAAGCAAGGGGGTGTGTCTGAGGCTGTCAAGCACTCTTTACATTGCCTAAGTGGGTGTGCCCGCCATGCACTGGGTTTTAAAGGAAAAAAAAAAGTAAACCAGGAAATAGCAGTTCTGTGCACATTTGAGCACTGTGTTTGTACGTGTATGTGTTTGTGACTGTGGTAGATGTCATTGCTCTTGGTCCTGTTCTATCTGATGTTACATGCTGCTCCAGTGTATGTTACCCTATTGGCTTACATGTTTGTAGGGCCAAACACACACATGTCCCATACCACAGACAGGCATTGGACCACACTGTGTAGTGGCCCAGTATATGTAGGGTTAGTGTGTGAGTGGCATTTGTGAGGATGTTGTTGATCAGATAGTCCATATACTGTAATATTAAGCTAGCTTATCATATGTGGCTGTGGCTGTGTTCACATTGGCTGTGCACTTTCACACAGGTGTCTGTTACTCTGTACTGTGACATGCCTGTAGAGCCTGCTATATATGCAGGTACATGTGTATTCCCCCATAAGACATGTAGGCCAGTGTTGTGGCAGTCTGCCTGTAGCCTGCACAGTGCTTTGACACATGCCTAGCAGCTCAGTGTACTTACCCAGTGTGATGTTATGTCCAGATACTAGCCAGATGTACTGCTGCTGGTCTACCATAACAGTCATGTATTTGTGACAAAGCAGTGGGATGCTGTACAGATGTATGTCGCTAACTAGTGGGTAGTATGTGGCCAAGTCACCTCTGTACCAGTGGTTATTATGTGTCAGGACAGACAGGTGTGTGTGAATGCATAACCTATGGGGGCAAATGTATACCAGTATTTACATGATATACCCATCTACATGGCTGTTAACATCCACATTGTCAGGCTTGGTCCACATGTCTTGCACTAAGGGCTTCTGTGTATACCTCTGGACTGACCAGAGTGTGTCAGACTGTCCACATTTATTGGCCATATCTCTGTTGTAGTCCACAGGATCATTATTGTGCTAACAGTGGTACTGTACTATGATGTCCTTAGGATGTCTGTCAGTAACCAATGGCCCACATGTTAAGAGCAGATGTGGCCTCCCACACACAACATGCCTGTTAGATAAACCCCTACTACAGTAGCAACAGCCTACATATATACCTGCAATACATACCTGACATCTCCTTACACTAATAGGTTGGGACTATTCGGGCTGAGGTAGGACTCCACCCCATCTTCCGGACATATAGTGAACATATATGTATATATAATTATCCATATATCTATATAGATATATACACATGCATATCAACATACATAGATGGATATGTATAGGTACACACACACACACACACACACACACACACATATATATATATATATATATATATATACATAGAAACACTCAGATATATAAATATACTCAGCAATATATGTCTACACATATACAGACAGAGTTACATAGGCACATATACTTATGGATATGTACATATATATTGACAGTAATAGGTATATCAGAATACATATGTATGCACATATAGTTATATATATATATATATATATATATATATATACACACATAAATAGGCATATCTGTACACATAGGATGTGCATACATATATAGCTATATATACATTTATTTATATATACACATATATATATATATATATATATATATATATATATATATATATATATATATATATATGTAGATACAAAGAGATCTACACATGGCCATATATGTGATGCACTATACAGATGTGTATACAGACATATGTATGAATATACATGTGTATGTACATGTAGACATATATCAACATATTATATGTATATATCAATATTTCTGTCATGTGTAAACCTCACGGTTGTGTATACCCTCCCAGATGTATCTCACTGTATGTATCTGATATGTGTACATTATGATAAAACAACATATGTGATGCAACAGTCATATTAATAACAAGTACTACACAATTGTGGAAGTAAAGGCAATTGTTCAATACTAATCAATATGTATTTTGACAGATATATTGGAAAAACCACAGCTGTTTTCACAGTGTTCATGGCGTAGTGGTTATGTGTTGTAACTATAGTGTACAGTGTCCTGGGTTCATTTTGTTGCTGGGCAGAACAATGGCTGATGGATACAGAGTGGTTAAGGCAGTTTTGAGCAGCTTTAAGCTTGTTTGCGTGGGTTTGAGTGAAGCTAAGCAGTGCTAAGCTATGGGCAAACGTACATGTGCTAAGACAGTTTAGGCTTCGCCTGCCAGTGCACAAATCAGCTTAGCTGTTATATTGCAGCAATGTTGATACCTGCTAAGCTTGGCTTAGCCCTGGTAACCAGTTCACACCACCCAGTCTGATAACATAGCAGGGTAATGACATCTGTAATAAGTGTATGTATTGCCATGTACAATACATGCGGCTATGTGCTGTCATTACAGTAGCAAGGGGTGTGAGTGTCATGTCTGGGACACAGATATATATGAGGCCTGTACAGCACTATTATCCATGCGAATGTGTTACATACAGAGGTAGTAGCCCAGGGTATGTGCTGTCACACTGGCATGTAGTGTATCATGGCGGTACTACTGTTGACAGTGCTTACCCTGGCAAGAGTAGAGTGCTAAATATAGTACTGATAACAGGTACATCTGCAGGCATAGCTAGACTCTGAGGCCTCCCTGTTGTACCCCTGGTGTGTGAGCTGTGTCACAGTATATAACCCCTACTGGATAATGATCCGACATGTGGAATGTAACTGTAGACTACCGTCTGTACAGCACATGTTAGTGAGGCATTCTGACATGTAGTTATGGCATACATACTGTTGTCAAACGTCTATCTGTCAACACATTCATCCTACTGCATAGCTACTTGCCAAGCTGATGACTGTCAGTCCCTGTACAGATGTGCAGATGGCAGGTATCCAGCTGGGATATGTACAGGCAACCTAAGCTTGATTGTCACTGACATGTCTGCCCAGCTATGTAAGAGCTGGCACGTATAGGAAACAACACCCTGTACTCACCACATGCCACAGGTACCTCCACTACACTACCACAGTCAACAGAACATGCTTGGGTACAGGTCCCCATCACAGACAATAACCATGTATTGTAATACATGTTTCATACATGTCAACTTGATCACCTCAGTGGCCATGTGCAGGAGGTACCCAGAGGATTGGTTGATGCATGTCACTATCACCTTGTGGGTCACCACAGTAGTGTCTGTCGATAGATTGCCTGCTGCCACATGGCAGGTGGCAGGATACCACTGTACACACATCCCCTACACAACTCATCTCTCCATGGACAATAGCTAGGTACACAGCTATGACCACCTGCAGCGATGCACCCCAGTACTGACACATGTGTACATTTGCATTACTGAGTATAGCAGTGACTGTGTGTTAGCACACTTGTACTTGGGAATTCCATGAGGGCCTTCACAACCACTACAACACCCATTGCCATAGTCAGTTGTGGCTGCTGCTGTATGGGACATTACATGTACCTTGTTATACTCCTCTCCATACCAGCTATACGAGCCTTGCAGTACCAGCACAGCAGTGTTGTGCAAATGGGTTGATAGGCATGGGATACCCACTGATTTCTGGCAAGTGTGTGTATGTGTGGATGTCCGTATATCTGTAGGGTACAGCATTCTGAGGCCACATACTTCTATTACAATACCCATTGCCACACAGCAGTACAGATAGTGTTGTTGCTGCCCATAGGTGAGGCATGACAATGCAGCACCTTACTATGCCTGTGGCATGTGCATTAGATGCATATCCCTGTAGTACCACTGTTGGGATATACAATGGGTTGTATTGCAGTCGTGGGCAATGTGTGATGGTGGGTATGTCAGAGTGTCATCATGGGTTTCAGGGAGTACAATTTCCACTGGGGGATGTGGGTGCTGTGTACACTGTCATTACATCAAGGTACACCCGGTATATGTCCCATGTACCACTTTATGGTTACCGCTGTCACCATCAACCATACAGGTAACTGATACCTCAATCCAGGCCAGTTATGCATGTGCTGTGTACAGCCTACCTGTAACACATTGGACACATGGTCAAGTTAGTTAGCAGTTATAAGCCCAGGTCTCTTGGACATGTGTCTGCTGATTATGTGTCTGTTAATGTGTATATAAAGGTATGTCACACTATCTATTGTCCATATACACCCATTATATCCCCCATTAGCATACTGTACATGTCTGGGGATGTTCTGCATGCAACATGTAACCTGGAATACACCTTACCCTAAACACTGTGTGGTGTGTGCAATGAAAGCCACACACTTTAGTAGCACTACATACCTGGGTAGGGGTCTAGTCACAGTATTGCCAAGTAGGATTGTGCATGTATGTGGATGGGTCTACATCAGGTTGCAGATTATACACGTCCCAGTGGGTCACCTGTCCATGTGGCACAGGTAATAACTGTTATACTAACCTGTGACATGTGTTCAGTTGTACCCCAGATATGTCACAGCCATGGTGTCACCACAGTGACATATCCCATTGAGGAATATGACTGCAGACCATCCATGTGCTGACACATGTACACCTACAACACAAATGGATAACATTATAGAGACCACAATCAACCAGTGTTACTAACAGCTATAATGCATCATTGCTGGATGGCTACACTACCTGACATATATGCATTAAACTTTACTCTTGACAACTTGTTAAACTGCAGTACTTTGGTACACTGTAGTACAGTCACTGTGTGCATCAGGACCATATTAGCCTGTCCCTGCATCAATGTTATGGATGACAGGGATGTAGCACAGGTATCATCATATGTACAGGGTATGTTGTTGGTTTGCCAGAGGCCGAGGGTGGGCCATACATTTGACACCATGTGAGTGGGTGAGGGGTGTAATGAGGTGAACTGGGCATGGTGATGTGGTGTGTGTTGGCATGGGGTTGCCCTAGGTGTGGTCGTATAGTGTGTGGGTATGCATGCACACAGTTCTGCATGTGGCTGCCCTACACAGGTGTTTATGGACAGCTGCAGGCCATATCTGGCAGGGTGTGTAGTTCACTGCCTCCGGCCATGAACACGTGGACTGTGCCTGCCAGGGGTTCCATGGGCATGTCCAGCTACAGGCCTTGATGTGCTATTCTCCCCTGATGATGACAGATGTCTGCTAGAACCATGTCCCTCCTGGAACTGTCCAGGACCACTTGCTTGTGGCCTGCCATGATGTGGTGTGGACAGCACTCTTTGCAGTGCTGAGGCTGGTACTGCCACTATGGGAGCCTTTTGGTGTCCTAGCACATCCACATTGACTGTCAGCTATTGGTGTTGCTGGCCTATGTCCACGCGGTCATCACTGCACTCCCACAACACTTTCAAGCACGGACAAACCACGGTTAATGAGGGTCATCATCTCACTAGACCATCTATCCATGAGCTCGGTATAAGCATGGATGGCACCAGACAGTTCACAGAAGTTGTCGCTTGAACATGTGAGAGCACCCCTCCACAGCCTCAAGTCCTGTCTGGTGTAACATTCCATATGTGCCTGCACTGCCATGACAGCCTGAAACATGTGCCTGCTAATACCAGTTGTATCACGTCTGCCAGGCACATGATGACCAGTGGCCCTACCATGAGCACCCTGGGACATCTGCCTATGTGGTGCCCTGCCAGACATTCGGTTATGCCTGCTGTGACCAGACACAGTAGGCATGGTTACCACACTCTTCTGTGCACTGCCACCAAATGCCAGCTGTCCCTCCGCTATGGCCACTGGTGATGGGGTATAGGCACTGAAATTTTGTGCGGGGTTGGGGTGGCTAAAAGGGGGATGTCAAATGATGATGCTGTTTTGGCCCCTGACAATCCCACCTGTGCTTCAACAGTACTATCATCATCTTCGGTGTCTGTATGGACACCAACATCAGATTGCATGCAGGAGGACCCTGACCCACCTCGCTACTTGTGGGGGAAAACAATAAATGCACTTTAAGCCCTGTACAGCATTGCATAACAGTACACACACACACACACACACACACACACACACACACACACACACACACACACACAAACACACACCACCTTAATACCTACCTGTCCGTGACTTTACAGATAGTCCCACATATATTCCCATACGTTCTCCATCTTGCATCACACTTGGTAACATACACTCATTAATACAACTCATTAATGTATCATTCCTCTAAATGCCTAGACAAGTGATCACAACACAGGACTTGTTACTCCATTACCTCCCTGACCTGAGTGCAGTGATTTTACATGGCCTCACTGCTGTCATTCAGTGTTCACCTTGTGTATGTCTGGACATCATGAGCATGGCCCTTATATGTGAGGGGCTACTATGTTAACTCCATAATATCATGGCTGTGTCATGTGTATGTATTGCTCAGTACATGCCAGATATGCTGCTCAATCAGCCTATCATGTGACAACTGTAATATATGGATACACTCCCTGGTGTTGTCTAGTAATTCTGATAACCAAACCTTCGAAAAATCAACCAAAAATAAATAAAAAAAAATAAATAAAAAAAAAAATAAAAACGTACTCCGGCAAACTATAAAGGCTGTCCAATACCTGGTCGTCAGGATTTGTTTATTATATATTTGTTTTATGTTTCGTGTTTAACTGTACATTAAATCTATTTAAACTTATACGTGGCAGTTCTTTGACGACCAGGTATTGGACAGCCTTTACCGGAGTACATTTTTTATTTATTTTTGTCTAGTAATTCCCCAATGCAACTGTAGTGCTGCATACGTAGGTTGTCAGTCACCTCTCTGCTGAATGTGATATTAAGGGTATACCTGGTGTCTACCTTCCCTCCCAATGCCTGTTCCATGCTACAGACCTTATTATACTATCAGCTGTCCTGTGATTACATACATGACAAGTATTCCTGGTGTGTCATGTGTCAGTCCACGTCCATGTGCTGCATGATCCCAAGGGGAAGAACTGCTGTATGAACAACCCCACAATCACACGTGCATACATGGACACCCACACAAACACACACACATGCACACACGCATCCTACATGCATCAACGTCCCTCCACTTCACCAGAGTAACCATACAGACAAACTAACCACCCACCAAGACACGCACACACACATCCAGGTGAGGTTGCACAATGATAGCACACACACAGTCCTCCTATTACCCATCTGTCAACATGCATAACATATGGTAGACTACAGCATGCAGTGCTGCTATAGTCAATCCATGCTAGCAACAGTATACATGTTTGTGATGCATGTGCTGTGTTACTAGGTGTTGCCCCTTCCCCTGGATACCACTGCACCCATGTACACAGTATTACTGTGCACCTGTTCTGCACCCTGCCATGTACTGTGCATCACACCTCACAGGTGTACAACCCATTGCTGAATGTGTAGTACTGTGTCAGCTATGTCAGCTTTAATGCTCACAGCCCCTATGTTTTTCAGCAACACATACCTGGGATGATATGTGGACAGATGTCATTTGTGAATGCCTGATGTCTGGTTTACAGCTCTCAACATCAGCGGACCATGTATGATCAATCCAATGCTATTACACTGATAACCGGCAGAGCATACCATGGTTATGGGGAGTGTACAGTACACACCCTTATTGATATGACACACCCCTTCCTTGATCTGCCATGGGATCACATAACCGCATATATTAACAGCACTTGAGCCCAATATGTGACATATGTCCTGTACATTTACATGCAGTGTCTACGGAATGTGTTAGGTGTGTGGATGCTGACCACAATGCATGCACTCCGTGTGTGCATATGTGTGCACACTCTTATCATGATGGTTTGTTGCATCTATTGTTATGTGTACTACAGCAGTCACTACTCCTGACGGGTATACAAGCATGGGCCGTCTGCATTTGTCAGTGTATGTGCAGTCTTCCCTACACATGTCCCCCTAATCTGAATGACTGCAAGGTCTACTCATGTGCATATCCCTTGGTGTTCACACACTGCCATCACTATTGCTGTGGGGGTAGGGTTACATCTGCCACAGTTCCTGAATCTGACTGTGCAGATACAGCCATTCTTAGCATCCTTAGGATCCCTGCTGCAGTGCACTGGTGTGTCATGCTGACACCCCCCCCCACCTTCAGACTTTTTGCAGATGCTTGACAAGTAAGGCCTACACATGTGTTTCAGTTTGCAGTGTCCCATACACTGAACAACACATGTTACAGCCTTGTCCCAGCTGATAATGTGGACCACAGTAATACATTATGCCATAGTGTAACTCTGCAACAGTTGCCATTGTACTACTGGTATATACACTGGTGTTGCACTGTGTATGGGTGATGTTTCAAACATGTCCCTACTGTAGGCCACGTCTCTCACCATTATGTTACTCCCTGTGGACACATTCCACAATGACAGGATGTTAGTTATCTTGCAGGTGTCTGACATACCCTTCCAATACCACATCATGGTCACCACTGTGATGCCATGCATTTAACAGCAACCATACATGCATATGTACAGCATGCATTCTGGGTAGGTGTATTAGATGTGTGCATGGAATATACCATAGCCATTACATGCCCGGTGTATTGGGAAGCATCAACATAAACCAAACAAACCAGCTACAGGCTGCTGCCTTGGTGGTATACTGGAGGGACCTACATAAGAGGGTGAGAGATGCATAGTCAGTGGCCACGCCTGTGGCATTGCTACAAGGTGGGTGCAGCATTACAGTACATCAACAGTACATGTCCACAATACTACCACGTATGCACAACTGTTTATCACTACTATGCAGCAACAAACTATATCTATTACATGTCAGATATGCATGATCTCCCTGTACAGATGCGGATGCATACATAACAGTGGTCTACTGATGTGTCCTGTGACCTTACCTGCATGCTCCTCAGCTAGTGTGTGGTTAGCACCCACCTCCACAATGGTGTCCAGCAGTTGTTGGCTATGCGGATGGGCAGGTGCCACAAGGCTGGCTAGGAGCTCCTCAGCATGTGTCGGGGGGATGGATGGCATGGCCCCCCCCATTGCAAGATGATCCCCTTGGACTGCAGCAGCATGCCGACAGGCTTTGCGAAGCAGGTCAGAACAATGATGCCGGACCTGCTCATAACTGCAGTTGTGCAGTCTGACATCATTGACCTTGTGGACTAGGTCATTCCACAGGGCTGTCCACTCCTGCTGCCCATGGGCAGCCTGGACAAACAAGGCAGGGCAGTGCCGGATTAGGTGGTTTACCACAATTTCATTCTCAGCAGCTGAGTACGCTGGGAGCCTTCCATGTGACATCTTGCCTGAAAGACATAAAGATGGAAACAGGTGTGAGCAAGTCATACAGCAAGGTTGCCACAGTTTTTAATACACATCACTGTCACTCCTCCACCATATCAGTGATAACAAACTGTACACACAACTCAATAGGTATGGCTATGGCTTACCTACCAGTGGGACAGATATTGTATTGTACCACACATTGTGTGATGTGCTTGTAGCCATGTTCCCTGTGTGGACACTATCATTGCTGGCCTGTTACAAACTATTCACCTGCATGGTATTTTCAGGGCCACTATGGTTCCATATATGCCTGTAGTATGCTTGCTATGTGATTGCTGCACATCTGACATTCTGCGTTATTGGGGATATTTATGTATGCTGTTGGACATATGCCAGGATTGTGTAGATTATTACTATCCACATATGTACTATAACAGTGATACAATAGCATGTTTATGGACTATTGGCCAGCAGAACCACTTCTCCAAACTCCTCTGCCCATGTTATCAGGCCACATCACATGTAGGACCCACCCAGGGGCCTCCTCATGTACTGGTCCAGCAATACCTTCAGGTGGAACCAACTCAGGTGATGTTGTCCCCCCCCCCGGGGGCACACACAGACATGATCTTGTCCCCCGAGGTCAGGTCCAGGGTCTGGTTCATAGCGGGCTCCACAGACACATGTGGGATGTGCTATATCACCTTGAGGCACCCAATACACATTCACAGGGTCCACATGCTCCTCCTGCTCAGCTTCCAGGCCAGGCACCTTCAGAACATGGACTGCTGTTGTGAGTAGTAGTGGGTGGGAGGCTTGTTCCCATTGTGTCCATACTGGGGCCCATGGGGCTTCCACATCATAGCTGTAGATATCTGTGTGCATTGCTATGTGTGCTGTTCCCTTGCACATAGCATGCAGCACTGTGGTGGTAATATAGGGGACATGTATTTAAATACATATATGTTTGTGTGTGTTTGTATATATGTAGACATGTGCATATAGGTATATATCTATATATGTTTAGATATATATGATGTATATATGCGTTTATATACATGTACACACATGGGTATCTGTATATTTGTGGGCATACATGTAGATATATATATATATATATATATATATATATATATATATATTTATATATATATATATATATATATATATATATGTATGTATATATATATATATATATATATATATATATATATATGCATACCTATATATGGGGTACATTCAGACATCAGGTCCACAATATTATAACACCTTCCTGAACAGCTGCACTGTTCTGCCTTTCTACAACACAGACAGGTGCCACATATGGACACAGCCTGACATTAGGGGGGTATATCTAGGGCCAGATTGCAGGTAACCCTATTACACACCTATGACATTCCAGCATGCTACAATACAGGTTAATCTGAGTATCCTGCAAGTAGTGGGCTGTGGAACCCACGTGTCCATCATTATGACATTACTTCCACCATCAGCTGTTGGACACAGTAATATACATGCTTCTCATTACACAACACACACTATGATGGCTTACATCTTACCAGTCAGTGCTGCTCTGCAGAGTTGACGGGTATGGTCCACTACCCACAGGGGCAGACTCTATTGTCCTTAACAGTTGTTATGCTGAACTTCATTACAACAACACCTGATGGCACATATAAATAATTCCACATCATCTATTCCATTATTATGGACCAAGTACTACAGTCAATTACATGCATATATACTTCACATACCTGTTGTGAGAATGATGTCTCTCCTGGATAGTTTGCTAGATGGATGTTTTTTCTTTTCTGTTTTTTTTTTTTGGTGCCTTTCACACACTCTCTCTCTCTCTCTATATATATATATATATATATATATATATATATATATATATATCGGTCTCTCTCCAGTAAATGGATTGAGCTGCTTTGGATAGATTGCAGCATGGCTTTTGTAGGTGATACACATGATCAAGTGATGGCCTCTGCACCAATCTGTTTCCTGCACTTGCTACCTGCATGCAGCATTCTGTGTAGTACTTCCAATTGCCACTGACAAGGCAATCCACTACTATAAATCCCTATATCATGTGGGCGTAGTCCCTTTACCTTTCCTGTATGGTG